>NC_084535.1:24444365-24521865 GCF_024500275.1 Phycodurus eques
CAAGGTCTCTAAATGATTAATCGATGATCAAAATAGTTGTTGATTAATTTGATAATGGATTTGTTGTCAATTAATTGATTAATTGTTGCATCGCTATAAAATATATATAACAAATTAAAACTTGAAAAAATGAAAGCAAAAAATACTACTTGTGTCACAGTTGGATTAAGCGTGGGTCGATTAGTCATGCCTGCACCCCACTCTACAGGCAAAATGACTTCATTCTTCACATGATCACTCGAAACATACCACATTTTTCCATTTTCAATACCACTTAACCTGGTTAGGGTCGCGAGGTGCGAGAGCCTATCACAGCTCACATTGGGCGAAAGGCAGATAACACCCTGAACGGGTCACCAGTCAGTCACAGGGCACATATAGACACGGACAACCATTCGCACTCACATTCACACCGTCACTGAGTGGGAACTGAACCCACGCTGCCCGCACCAAAGTCAGGCGAGTGTACCACTGCACCGTCAGTGACTGTGAGTCATATCACTGAAGTGAACTCATTCATGTCAATACTTATGGACTGGGCCTCGTTCACTCGACCTTACTCATGCTTTGGTCAAAACTACAAGACTACACAATTGTTGACATTTTACTAACATCTTTAAGGAAAGCAAACTAGATCAGCACCACATTCTCTCTTTCTTTCCCCCCCCCCCCCCCCCCACTCTTTGTGCTTACCTCAAGTAGCAAGCTGTTTGTATCCCTAAGGGATGGCCACTTCATCAGGGATAGCGAGAAGGCCCACAGCCCCCACCTAATGCCTCTGTCATTTTGCACACAAAACAGCTCGTATCCTGTATTTTAAAGGATTTTGCTCCTTGATAGTCAAAGAGGCAAACAAACATAGTGTATTACTGAGGTACCAAAAATAAATGGATAACTCCGATAATTTGAGGGAAGCCAGCAACCGCATAAAAGCCATCTTTTCTTCAATTTAACTCACTCCAAGTGCGTAGCCTGAGCTCAGAACTGGAAAACTGTGGTCCATAATATTGTACTGTGCAGCGGGTACCGAACGGGACTTAACTGAGTACCATCTCATCCCTAGTGTATATCATTTATCACATTGTAATTATTTGTTTAATTGTTGTTGTTGTCGGTATCATCATCATCATCATCATCATTGTTATTATTATTATTATGTTGACATGCCTTTGAGCCAGACAAGCTGAAACTGACTTTTTTTTTCTCACATTCACAAACAATTACAAAGAGAAAATGCAAATTACGCACTTGGGAATTAACAAAATATACGTTTTTTCCTCATGTCTTTGGTGGGAGCATTTGTAGAAATATGGTAATTATGATTTTCAGAAAACTTTACATAACGCATAATCTTTTAAATGCATAAAGGCCTTTTCACGCCACACTTGCTCAATGTGACAGGACCGAACATCACAGGACAAAGACCACAGCGTCCCAGTGGTGTGCCAAAATCTGACCTAGACGCCTAACAGGAAAAGTAAAGTTTTCCTGCTAGAGAAGTAAACCGCACCTCTGCAACTTCGGCAGGATTAATCTTTTTTTTTTTTTTTTTTTTTTTCTTGCAAAAGAATGCCCTGGCGCTGCTCATTTTAAGGAGGAGGAGGAGACAAGCTGCGGATAAAACAGGAAATGGGTGCGACCCATCGTAATGGCTCGTCGGGACCTCTGAGAGTTAAGGCTTGTTCATTTCCCTAGTACAAGTCAGCCAAAAAAAGAACACGGAAATCACTTAGCCAGGCCCCCTCTTCCATTGGAGGACCATTCTGATGTCACGCTGATATCGCTCTCGAAATATAACTTCTTTCTATTCGAAGTCGCTCTGTAGAGCATCAGCTGCCTTTTATATTGTCGCCCCGCTCTGCGAGACGACAAAATACGGTCGCCTCTTCAGCACATACACAATGAATGGGAAAGTCATGTCAATCGCATCGCCAAGTGCGCTGTGAAAAGACCTCAAGAGTCCTTTAGGGTTTTTTTTTTTGGTCAGCTTTTTTATGAGACATTATGAGATTTCTAACAGTAAAACGTTAAAAGTACATAACTCTTCCAACGTTTTTTTTTTTTTTTTTTTTTTTTTTTTAAATCTTTTAGATGTTCTTGTAACAGATTAACCTAATGAAGAATCAGTGAATCTACTTTCTGCACAGTTAAACTCATGTTTCTTCAGGGCAGTACAGTTATGTTCAGTATGTATACATATATATATATATATATATATATATATATATATATATATATATGAGAGAGAGAGAGAGAGAGAGAGAGAGAGAGATGAAATACTGCATCTCATGAGTGATGAGGCTACACCTTAACTATATGGAAAGTGAACGTCACGGTACACTCAGAAGCAACATTAGCGAGGCTACATTAGCTAAGTAGCTTCTGAATGTGACTTAGCTGTCTAATAATTCTTTGTAATTGTTCATAAAATGCAGTACATTGAAGTGAAGTGCGTTTGCTGTGAATTGGTTACCGTGGTCTGACGGGAGCCTAGCGATACGCGAGCTCGTCATACCGAGCCGTTTAAAGCGACAATTCAAAACATGGCTTATATTTACGTTGATTAAAAACCTGACTCCTTAGTATGAATATCAATAATTATGGTCACTTACATTCATGTACTTGTCCGTTCCGCTGTCTTGTAAGCAAACTCTTCGCCTGTCAGCGGGGTTGGAGTCCCATAAACCTCAGTTTCAAGTGAGCTCCCCAACCACACTTGGTTTCAAGGGCTATACACTGCTTCGTCGTAGCCCTCCCCTAGGAAATGGGATACCCCTTTGTTGTCGTGCACGCGCAAAACCAAGGGCTAAGACGAAGGGGAAGGGCTAAAGGGTAGAATTGGGATTGACCCTAATTCCCCTCGGCTCATGAAAGCGACTCGCCTATGATGAGTACTGTATGTCAACAATGCCACTATGACCAAGCATACTGGTGTGGTAAGTTTGGATAAAATGTGTCCTGTACTTTGTGTTTTAGGCCACACAAAAAACTACAAAACAATAATTTTGTACTGTACAATAATAAGTAAAATATAATTTTTTTTTTTTTTTTAAATGGCTATATCTGACAACCCCCTGCACCTATTAGTCCGTTCTATCAAGGTTCCACTGTATTTGTAATCCTTCAGCCTTTCGGCTGTGGTGAATTGAGTCAGTAGAGTTTAATACATCCTGGGTGTCTGCTTTATAGATCTAAATTGAGGTTGTGCAGAGCTATTATCATGAAGAGAACGAATAAGCGACAGCTCACATTCAGTCTTAAGTAAATTCCTGGTTTCACTTGTACTCCTCTCTTAGATACACGAGGAATTCAATTACCAGTGCTTCTCTTTCTTTTCTTTTTTTCTTTTTTTTATTTTGTAATCTTCCTGAACTGGGCTTAGCATGGTTATCCTAAGCGCCAACCATAATCATGCCACTGGCATTAATTGGGCTGTAATTGCCTAGGCTCTCAGCACCTGGACGATGCTTAATTGTGTGCACTGTGCTGGCACAATGACCTATAATTTTTTGGTTCATTTTTTTCGCTCTAATTTCTTTCCCACTCATACCATCTGTATTGCACACCCACACCACTCTGTGCTTTCCTTTCATTTCCCTGTTTGTGTGTCTGCCTTAAGTTTCACTTTTTTAAAGCTATTCAGTAACAATGTACACATTTACCTGCATTAAGTTAAAAAAAAACGAATTGGTTTGCCAACAAACTATAGGATTGTATTCACAGTACTACAAAAGAGAGAGAATCTTAAAATGATAGAATCATTTGCCAGATACAATAGCTGCATGGACATTATTTTGCATTATTGCATTATCTTAGGTAATTCAGTTCTTGTGTCAATGTCCAAAATGCCTTGACTGTAATTGAAGTGATTCTGTTTTGTGTTATTCGAGCGAGCCTACAACAGTCCAATTATGCTGCACTGTATGCCTGCATTAACAGAGCTTTCTGCTTCTTCTCTGATTTGGTAGTCTTCTTTGAACCAACTCCACAGCCAGTTCCTGCTAGTCATTGAGGCTCTGACTGAGTTCTGGGACGTTCTTGATGAGATTGACACAAAGACCTGGATCCTGGAGCCAGAAAAGCCAAGTCTTTCTGACACTATGAGACGAATAGTTATCGGTATGGTAATATACAATGTTTGACAAATACAGTATATGAGACCAAGCTTTCAACCACTAAGACTAATCTTTCTGTTTAGTAATGCAAGTAGTTAACAATAATATGGCATAATAATATGCTTTAGTATCATTCATGTCCGAAAACTGTAAATGTGAAAATCCACAAATACTTATATTTTAACATTAAAATATCAGCTTGTGTGTAGAAGAAAGCTTCTACAAACTGGTGTAATAACACTTGTAGAAACATGAAAAAAAATGATTTTGGTAATTACATGTGCTGTTATTTTAGGTCATCTGGCGTAAACTTCACATTGGATTGTGTTCTAATAAATGTTTTAAGTATCGTACAGTAGGGGTCCCCAATCACAGGGCCGCGGGCTGGTACCAGGCCCCAGGCCATTTAGTAACGGGCTGGACAGGTAGACTGACCCCCAAAAATATATTTTTTGTTTTGATTTTTTTCCCCTAAGCGAAAGACGGGGCTTGAAAACCTATGTGCCTGCCAGAAGGTCCAACTTGCGGGCCTAGCGTTCGGAAAAATAAGATCACTGTCTTCTCTCGATAGGGTGTTTGCTACTTCTATTTCTTCCAAATACTGTAACTAACTTAAGCTCGGTAAGCTTATCAACAATTGCATTGTATCGCACTATCAATCTGCTGTCCGATGAGAAAAATGAAGCAAAAACAAAATAAATTTCCTTAATGGCTCTACTGACACTAAAAATATAGTTAGGACTTGTTTAGTAACACAGCATTACAATGTTTATTGGTTCTATCTGTGCAGGAAACAATGTCTCCATTAAAGTGGATGTGGATCCCCGACACCCGAAGATGTTACCAGAATGCTGCCTGCTGGGAGCTGAGCATGGTCAGTAGGAACCCATTCAGATGGCAACACTTTATGGTTATTTTAGGTTGCGTGTGGAAAACAAGAGTATTTGTATGCATTTCATGTTCACAGGGAAATGTGCAGGAGCTTAGTTTTAGAATACCTTTAGATATTTGGCCTTATTAACAAGAATAATGCCATTAACCTCTCAGAAATGAGCAGTAGTTGATGAATGACTTGATGTACACGTCAGAATGTAAAGTCCTTGGTGGCAGCCCCATGGAAAATCGTGCACCCCTTTCCACATGGGTGAGGTCATCATTTTCAGAACTTAAGGGGAGACATTGTTCAGCAAATCAAAAATCAGTCCAGTTCACTTGTTCCGAACTTTAATATAAAGATATGGTTTTATCCAGAAACATAAATAACAATTAACAGATTGAAATACAGTATGAACATTAAATCAGACCATTTACTTACTTTTTTAGCACAAGTGGTCTTTATATTGTAGTATCAAAGTTTGAAGAAGAAAAAAATATGTGCAAACATTAAATTACTGTAGCCAGTAGTGATGGGATGATGATACTTCAAGGAGTGTATTGACACACTGCACAAACTGTGTCGGCACTGTATTGACACTGTGTTGGTCGCTCAATAGCGACCCCTGCAGTAGTTCTAAAATCATTGCCGGTAAACCAAATGAAAATAAGACGGAAAAGCTTACATGCTGCAAACCCAACATCAGCCAATATTTAATCGCTAGTCCTTCACTTAATATATATAAATATATATAAATATCGGTGTGTATATAGAAATATCGGTACCCCCCAAAGTTTTTCCCTCGCCTCTTGCAAGCTGGTTTGCTCAACATTTCTTCACCATTCGTCTGCCTGATCTTCTGTGTGCCATTGATGGTCTGTGTAAAGCGACTGTTGATGATACACTCTAGGGCAGCTTACGACGTGTTGAAAAGAAATTCAATTGCTTCAATGGCTGTAGAAGTGTAGGGGGGGATGGAGCGGACAGATCCAGAAAATCGGAAGAGAGGGGGGTGTCATGTCCCCCATCATCTACGCCCGTGCACATGAATGTCTGTGCGACCTTATATCTATTATACATAGCCTTTTTCACAATGCCCAGCTGAGATGGCATTTTCACAGCTTTTCCCGGGCTTGCTATCCTACAGGTATGTGTAAAGGACGACGGATGCAGGATGAGGGATAGGTGTTTACCTGTGAATTGGTCATCCTCCGTGGTAGTACCAGAGGCGGAGACGGCAGAGCTATGAAATTCTTTTGATAAATTAAATATCTAAGTAGTGCATACCTAACTTATGTTCTTTTCGTGATGTCCCCCTTTTTTTTTTTTTTTTTTATAAATTCACTGTCCTGATGCTATCACACTAATTACAGAGCTCATTCAGCTGTCCTCTAGAGTACTCTGATAATACAGTCAGCTCCACACTGTGGTTGAAACGCTGCGAAAGGGCTCAAAGGAGGTGTATTTTGGGCAAGGAATTCGGCAACTTGTTGAAGCAAAGTGTCTTTCTTAGACCTTCCCCCCTTTTAAAAGAATATATGGTAGTTCCATTCAATGTTCATTTTACCTGTGGAGTGAACAGAACTTAATAAATAGTGTGTGCGGTGCTAATCTCCTTAGAGAAAAGAAAAAGAGGAAAAGAATTTCAAACTAACATTGTCTATGCCGCGTAAGTTCATCAGATCTGTCTTTGCTATAACGGGCTTCTCACCTTTCCTTTCCTCTCGCAACTTGCCCTCCGTCACATACATACACTGCATTGTTTCTTTCTTGAAATACCCTCGTTATAAGTGAAGCAATGACAATAAAAACATGTTGTTACATTCATTTATGAAATCTGTATTTGAATAAGAACAAGTAGATGTGGTTTGTCAAAATTGTATTAACTCATTAAGCTCTTCCAAACGATTTCCACGCAGTTAGGCGTAAATAGACATTTATCTCCTCAGCTTTGTACTACCGTAGACTCATGACTATAGACTTCAAAGCTTCTGGGGATTTCTATGAAATGCAATGCATAGGATCAGTGGTCAGGATAACAATTTATAGGTCGCTTTTTATTTTCAGGGTCTGTTCGCAGGGCTGGCATCTCTAAACTTCCACACGTTTACCAATATCGGAGGCGATTTTTTAAAAATGTTGTTCTGGAATTGTTTCTCACTGATGGCGGTGTGTCCCTGTGGTCATGTGCCCCGCCTAACACAATAAGATGCTTGCCATGGATAAACTCAGGTAATAAAAACAAAATCTGGCTGTGCTCGCTATTATTCAGATTAGCTCAGTAAGACGTCATCGGGTGGGGAGGAAAAAGAAATATCACTACGGCAATTTCCTTACGTTTGGAGTTGATCTAGGGCGCTTGTGTTGATTATTGTCTTCCGTCATGTCAGCGCTCTTGCTTTCAGACTGGCACGATTTCATTCTCGTCGTCGCAACCTCGGAGACATCCGACGAGGTTTCTCTTTAATTCCCCATCAATTGTCAGCCATTGTGTCTGTAAATCCAGGGTCATGAAACGCCAAGCGTGTTGCCTAGCAATGCGACTCAAATGATATTAAACATACACACTTCGGCCACCCGAGACGCTAGGCAGGCGGCGTCCCTGAAATATGAGGTGTTGCACAGAAATATTGCTTTTTGCATGTAGGAATAAGAAATAGTGAAAGTGATGAGCACTACTCAGAGACAAGGCTCCCCTGTGGAACTCCATAAGCAATGCTGGCTCATATCCACATGCACTTACTTACCTGTGCAGTAAAATAAGAGCGCATGTGCAAAAGAGTAATATCGTGCAATAATGTACGTGGGGAAAATATAAATCAATATAGAATTGGGAAAAAGTCTTGAGATGTGACTCTTAAGTAAAGTAATCAATTGTTAACCTTTCTTCTGTTGCAGTTGTGATTCCACTGAGGAATAAACTGAACGCCAACATGCATTTGTGGTAAGCGACGTCACACTCTGGGTTATGTCAATCTAATAGTTGTCGGCTTTTATTTGATCATTCTTCAAATGTATTTTCTCGAAACCGATCAGCAGCCCCAGTGAAGGTGGTGAAATAGTGTAAAATAATATACGTCTAAATTGGTTAGCGTTTTTAACGCCAAATACACAAATCTTTCTGTAGGTATTGAATTTATTGTTAGAAACTATCAAACATTGTCTGGTAAAAGTCGCAACAAATCACTTAAAGAACCGATGAATTAGCATTGCTTTAGGCTTAACATCCACTGCTCTGCACCGATCAACAGAAAGTTATTACCTAACCCGGTGGTTCCTGAACTTTTTACACCAAGTACCACCTAAAAAAAAAAAAAAAAAAAAAAAAAAAATACTTGGCTATCTAAGTACAACCTAATGACCCACATTAAAATACTGTAGCATGAGGCAGAGGTTTTATTCATAAAGGCATATTTAATATTGTAAGCTACTGCGATGCAAAATTCACACTGTGCTTAAATATAGGAAAATAAAAAACTATTTAAATAATAATTCAATTGAAATATATTGCACATGACACTTAAAAAAAAATTTAAATAAAGGTTTCAAAGTAAATAGTTCCTAAAGACTTTATGCAAATGTACAGAATCGTACTTAAAAACAATTGTAGTTAAATAAAACAGAACTGCACTGAACAAATGTAGTGTACTGAATAAAAAAAAAAAGAAAAAATACCGATCACGTGATCAAAAACTATTGTTTTTTCCAAGGATAATAATGTTGCATTTTAGACCTAAAGAAGTGTAACCTCGATTTATGAACAACCTGGTTTACGAACAATTCAGCTTCTGAACTATTTTATTTTTATTTTTATATATATATATATAAAAGAAAAATGACCTCCTTTCATGCACTATTTATGGTTCACAAACAGTCCTGGCATGGTTGCAGAAGACTCATTTGTGCTTTTTCTCGCGCTGTAAAAACATCATTGGCTCCGTGCATCACACATTGCAGGTGTTTATTTATTTATTCGTGCTTTATTCCTCAGTGTGGTTCCAAAGACAGTGAAAATGTCTAGCGATAATGTTTTTAGGGAACCTAAATGTATTGCTGTTGGGGAAAAAAAATAGAAAATAGCTAAACATGAGTGGTGTTCCCTTTGGTGACCTTGTTGCATTTAAGTCTTGGTGGATGCAGCTGCAGCGACAGGCTAGCTCGATGGCTAGCTCGCAGGCTCTAGGAGGTGCTGGTCCCAGCCAGTGAGTGTTAAGTGCGCCGAGACTTGTGAAAGTCTTTCGAGGTTTCACCTTCGGCCATGCTACGAGAGCTTGTTGGTGATAGCGTTAGCAAGGCTTTGCGGTGTAATGTTACCCTGTAAATCCCCTTCCTTTTTTGGCATTTTAACACACCGTGTTTCATTCTACGGAACAGCCTAGTTGACGTTCACCATGGATTCCCAAAATGGCCGCCGCATCCCACAATGCAACAGGGTTCTCAGTCGCCTACTGTACAGTACAATGTGTGTATAAAAAACCTAGGACATTGCAGCGACTTGCTAGCGAGCACATGGGGGCTCTATTTTCGTGACTAGAACAAGACCAGCGCTGCGTTTGGCGTAACTCTGCAAGGAGGGGGGTTAGACTGGGTGTTAGTAATTTTGTAGACGAGTGCAGCCGGCATATTTAAAAAAGGGGCTGTCTGCTGTCACAGGCGTAAACACAGCTGTCTTTATTTGCCACCAATCAAAGTGGTTTCTTTCATTCATTCCCTTTAAGCGAGGCGCAATGATAGTCGCACATTAGCGATCCGTGTGTGATTGGAGCATTGTCGCTTGGCCTGTGCGGCAAAAGACAACAGTACGCAGACCTCATAAATCTATCTACCACCCATGTACGATCGTTAGTGCTTGAGCCCCTCCAAAGCTTTGTGCTGGCCAACGGGATGATTTGAAAAATAAAAATAATAATGATTATAACTGGTCAACAACAAATGTGTCTAAGCTTTTTTAGCTGCTTGTACACCGATCAGATTCACCAAAATCGCATTAGATCCCCTGACCCAAAACTTAGACGTGGTATGAGAAGGCGTAAGTTGAGACGGACTCTCTGACAGCAAGATCACATTCCGCCAAGCGCATCTGCAAGGGCACACCCTCAACTGCACCGACACTGCCCAGCTTGGCGCAGATGGGTTTGCCAATGTGCATCGACTCTTGTGCTTGCACGACAATCGGGATATATCACTTTTTACGCTGAAGCGCACCTGCACCATCTACAACAATAGAGCCCATAGTCACCAAACTGTCACGTGCGGATGTCAAAGGTCACACCCTCGTTTCATCGGTACGCCCAGCTTGAAACAGACCAGTCTGCCAAATTGGCAAACACGGCAGCGTGCTTTGCGCGTGCACAGAAATCGATGTGCCACCATTTGCACTCCGGCGCACGCTGTATCGTCTACGGAAATAGAGGCAATGGTGTTATTGCTTCATAATAATTTTCACTTCTTTCTATACTGTACTGTATTTATTTTTAACCACACATTGATTAAAAACAAGCTAAACATAACTTTGTTCTTTGGCTGTGAACTGAGGTAGTGTTTCCCATTGTAATGAATGCAAATCCAATTCATCTGTTCCAAATATTTTGGGTCGCAAACGGCACGAATTATATTCATGAACCAAGGTTTCATTGTATTATTTGTAACCATAACGTTATGCTTGTAATATTTGTGGTTGGAGTAGATTAAGTGTATTATATAGCTACTGTACATGAGAGGGACAAAATATTAGTGTCAAGTACTGTAGGTCTATCTAACACTCTTCAATTTAACACAGCAGCAGCACAAATGCTCGTTTTTTTTTTTTTTTTTTCCCCCTCCCCTGCCGTCACCCCATTTCTTTTTTTAAACCAACGGTGAAAGTCTCTTAATCATCCCCCAGTGTCTTTGCAGGCTCATTTGCATGTGGTTAATTAGTGTGTGAAGGAGCTGTCTGTGGTCTGCTGGCAGGAACCCGGACTCTGGTGTCTTGCAAAACCTCCAGGATGTTTTGGAGCTCGAATTCCCGTCACCTGCCACCCACGAAAAATCTGTATGTCACACATTTGCCCCCCTTTACCATTTCAAACATGTCTGTTCCTATTGCGATTACCTCAAGGAGCCGTGTGTGTGTGCGCATGCGTGTGTGTCACATCTCAGCATGCATACTCCTGTTTGTGTGTCTGCTTGAGCTTCAAATCTTAAGGGGGCGGATATCCACGATTGTCTCTTATTGTGTCTGTCGCCATTTCATATTTTGTTTTTTTCCGAAGAGGTGGCAAATTCTTCTCTAATTGGGTTGTTTCCAGATAGTGCTATTAAAAACAACAAAGATGGCACAATTCCGCACGCAATCATTGCAATCACTTTAATCACGCAAAACTGTTTCTCCTTTTTTGTGGTGGCTCTTCTCTCGTACTGTTGCTGCAATTGACTAAAAAAAAAAACCACGCTGTGTATCCACTGCAACAATTAACACTTCAACTTCCTTAGCATTCAGAAAGGAGTTTAAAAAAAGGGAAAAAAAGTTTAGTTGACCGGATGTCGATGATTTTTTTTAATCTGCCCCCCCTCTATTATACAACAATGCCTACAAGAGCCCTGTCTAATCTGTATCTGTTTTTGTTGTTGTTGTTTTTTTGGGAACCGGACAAAAGAATACTCCGTTATATATTATGTTAATAACATTTCAAAATCGTGCACAGATTTTCAATGTTGAGTGTGGAATCTGCTACTCCTATCGCCTTGAAGCTGCTATCCCTGACCAGGTGTGCAACGATCATCGCTGTGGGCAGCCCTTCCATCAAGTGTGCCTGTATGAGGTATGAAGGGACACACACACACACACAGTATGCACACTGTATTGTTGATACATCTTCATCTTTCTGGGAAGTATTTCAAGGTGAATTTCCCCCTTTTGTTTGTATTTGCTCGGGCCCGACTGATTAATCGGCCGATATTAGCCTTTTTGATATTGGCTAATTATTTGCGGTTTAAAATGAATAAATCAAAAAATAAATTTTACACATTACATTTAAGGAACTAATAGGGGCTCAGGTGTCAATGTGCAATTTAAAGCCACAGTGTCAAAACTGAACTCTAGCTTCAATATTAAACACAATATTTAGTAGTCAATAATTTTAGGGAATAGGAATAATTACATTACACAAACATTGGATTACAAAGTGGCAGAACATTAATAAGAGCATATATCATAAAGATATATTTATCAGTATATCTTCGCCTATGTGTATGCGCACAATTGAAATTTTGAGGGGTAAAATTGCACACCAAATATTTGTGTACATATACAGTGGGGCAAAAAAGGGATTTAGTCAGCTACCAATTGTGCAAGTTCTCCCACTTAAAAAGATGACAGAGGCCTGTAATGTTCATCATAAGTATGCCGCACCTATGAGAAAAAAAATGAGAAAAAAAAAAATCCAAAAAATCACAGTCTGATTTTTAAAGAACTTATTATGTATTATTTATTAATTTATTAGCAAATTATGGTGGAAAATAAGTATTATTACTGTCAAAGGACGCCAGAAACCAAATTGTAGACCTGCAGTAGGTAAGCAGCTTGGTGTGAAGAAATCAACTGTGGGAGCAATTATTTAGAAAATGGAAGACGGATGTAGCGCCGCTCCAGTGAAGGGGCGGGGCAAGGAGAGCCAGTGCACTTTGCATGGACGCCTGCTTCTGCCAAAATAAAATGTTTACATTTATACTTGAATGTGATACCTTTGACTAAATTTGAAGTTTCCAACGTGTAATATTTCCGCGGCCCTGGAATCTTTCCACCGCTTTGCAGCTGTGCTTCAAGTTCAGAAAGTGTTTGGAACTTTGTGCTTTCTGCCTTCGTAAATTAGGCGAGACGTTCATGTGCAACTCTACATAGTATTACTTGAATGTCCCTTTTTACATAAAACAAATGTTATCACTTGACACGTCTGTTTCAAGGTGATGATTTGATTAAGTAGTCTTTTCTCTTTTGTCTTGTCGCCTCCAGTGGCTGCGTGTGCTGCCTGGCACCAGGCAGAGCTTTAACACGGTTTTTGGAGAGTGTCCTTACTGCAGCAAGGTATGCCCGCACATTGCCTTGTGACAGACAGTAGCCTTCATAGAGGCCTTTGGTCTACAGTCAATAGATATTCAGCGTGCTTAATTAGTGGAGTGCGGTACATCGCATAGCCTTCTCTTTGCTGAAAGGCTACGGCAGCAGAAAAAAGGCGCCGCATTCATAGTGAAGCTACTCGTTCAATCGTCATAAAGGAGTGAGTAAAGTATGTGCCAGTGAATTAGTCAAAAATTGACTTATTTGTGCGCACGCCTTGCGGTGTAGTTGATAGCGCAGCTAGTCAGAAATGTGAGTGCACTTTATTGCATTGTTGTAAAGTATCCTTCAAAAAGCATTTGACTATTTAATAAACAGAGCTCTCCCTCTATTTCAGCCCATTACTGTGAAAATGACAGCTCAGAAGTCTTGAAGTGGCTTTCCATGCCACATCAACTAAAGGAAACGGTTTAAAACTAATACAAGCAAAGAAAGCAAATCACTTTGAAAATTCCTGCTGAAGACGGCGCAGTAAAGCTTGTGCGTGGGGGAGCAGCTTGCTCTCCTGTCTGCTGAGGCACACCCCCGTCTAAGGTGTACAAGAAGTCGCCACCCCGCTGCGCTCCTCTTCCATCCCGGTCATCTTTGGGAGTCAAGCACCCACAGACAGCAAACAAAAGTCTTCGGATGACTTCATGATTCCCACTGATGGTGGAGCCTCTTGTGAAATTTATTGTGTGTTAAAGGGGGGACTTTAAGGGTTTGCTCTGTTGGAACCAAGTCTTCAATGAAACATTCAAATAAAGAGAAAAATGACTTTTATTCATACTTGTTTTTTTCTATTATTTTGAAATTCTACCGGCCCAAAATGTACAGGGTTGTCTCATTCTCACAACTTTTTAGGCCGACCTCTCTTTCCTTTCGGGGGGCCTCTCAAGTAGCGCGCATCAATGGGTTTGCTTTTGGCCTCCTCCTCTTCCTCCTCCTCCTCCTCTTCATCATCACAGCTGTCATCTTCCTTGTAAGTCCTCACAGCTGTAGCCCTCGGTCTCAGCGATCTTTGGACCCGGTCGCTCTTCTACAAATGAAAATAAAAAGAAACGATGACAGGTTATTATGATTGAGCGAAGATATAGTTCTGATTAGTGATAGGATGAAGATACGTCAAGGAGTGTATTGACACACTACATAAACTGTGTCGGTCACTCAACAGTGACCCCTGCAGTAGTTCTAAAATCATTGCAGGTAAACAAAATTAAAAAAATAAAAGCTTACATGCTGCAAACCCATCAGCCTGTGAAATAATATTTAATCGCATCATTGTATAATTTAATTCACTCGATTTGTTTGCTGAGTGTTTTTTGAGAAGAGTTTAAAATTTGCTTAAAACCTTGTTTGTGTAAATGATAAAACGAGTTGGTATGTAAAATATAGCAAATTTGTCTATAATAAAATTCAATTAAAATTTTTAACGTGTGGAATTTTGTTAAGTGTTCAATCATATGAAATAAAAAGACTAAAAATGGATTCATTTATGCATTTTTATTGAGGAACAAAGGTTTTTGAAGTGTCTTTGCTCCAAGGCAATTTCTCCTCTTAGACACCAGTTCCCCTGCCTTAGAAAAAAACTCTTTCACAGGGTACAGATGAAGATGGTGAGCATACAAATTTAAGTGCGAGTTGATACGTTTCAGGAGCTCCCTGAATCCCTCATTTTCAACAATGGTGAGTGGCTGACAGTCTTTGATGATCATGTTGACCACAGCCTCATCCACTGCTTGCTTGTAAGGAACTGCAAGCCAAAAGGAAATATTTTGTTAAAAGCTTATTAAAGGACTTTAATTTTTACAAAAAAATTACAGTCACACAAAGCCTTTTGTGTTTAATAAGCTATTTCTGAAAATACAAATTTTTTGGTGAGAATTTCAACATACCTGGGGTACTCACACGAGTATCTGCCAATTCTTCATTGCCATGCCGAGCATTGATGAAGTGCTCTTATTGATGTAAGATAGCTCTGTGGAGCAGAGCCGACGCTTCACCTACAATAAAATATAAAGTTAATTTATCTGAAAACAATTCAAACCTCTTACCAGAAAACAGTACATACATATTTAATTAAAAAAATTAACAGTAAACAATTCCCAAAGGAGAAAAATATTTACCTTATTTGGTGTCAAAAAAATCAAAATTATTCCAGACTGGGGAAAATTTCCTGGAACGATCCATGAAATCAGTGGAACAAGGTGAGGGAAAGCTAAACTCCAAAATACAACAGCAAAACTCCATCCAACAAATCCGCAACGTCGACAGTTTGTTTCCTTATAAACACAATTTGGCGCAGCACATCCAAACGACACACTTCCTGTATTGGTCACATGATTATTTTTTCTTCAAGCGATACACGCACCAATACGGCTTTTACTCTTGTGGACTCAGCAATGCAGCCCTATGGGGGGCACAAGCCAGTGCAAACTGTAGGCCGGTCCCAAGCCCGGATAAATGCAGAGGGTTATGTCAGGAAGGGCATCCGGCTTAAAACTTTGCCAAACAAATATGAGCGTTCATCCAAAGAATTCTATACCGGATCGGTCGTGGCCCGGGTTAACAACGTCCGCCACCGGCGCCGTCAACCTGCAGGGTGTCGTTGGAAATTCTTCAACTATGGGTCGAAGTCGAAGAAGGAGTGGAAAGCGGGTTCTTTGACAGAAAGAGAAGAGGAAAGCACAGAGCCTAGAACTGAATGTGGGGACTTTGAATGTTGGGACTATGACAGGAAAATCTCAGGAGTTGGTTGACATGATGATTTGGAGAAAGGTTGCTATATTGTGTGTCCAGGAGACAAGGTGGAAGGCAGTAAGGCTAGAAGGATTAAAATTATTTTACCATGGTGTAGATGGGAAGAGAAATGGAGTCGGGGTTATTTTAAAAGAAGAGTTGGCTAAGAATGTGTTGGAGGTGAAAAGAGTATCAGATCAAGTGATGAGGCTGAAACTTGAAATTGAGGGTGTTATGTATAATGCTATGCCCCACAGGTAGGATGTGACCGAGAGGTGAAGGAGAAATTCTGGAAGGGGTAGACGAAGTAGTTCTGAGCATCCCAGACAGAGAGAGAGTCATGATTGGTGCAGATTGTAATGGACATGTTGGTGAAGGAAATAGGGGTGATGAAGAAGTGATGGGTAAGTACGGCATCCAGGAAAGGAACTTGGAGGGACAAATGGTGGTAGACTTTTCAAAAAGGATGCAAATGGCTGTAGTGAACACTTTTTTCCAGAAGAGGCACGAACATAGGGTGACCTACAAGAGCGGAGGTAGAAGCATGCGGGTGGATTACATCTTGTGCAGACGATGTAATCTGAAGGTTACCGACTGTAAGGTTGTGGTATGGGGAGAGTGTGGGTAGACAGCATAGGATGGTGATGTGTAAGATGACTCTGGTGGTGGGGAGGAAGATTAGGAAGAGCAGAGAACCATGTGGTGGAAGCTGAGACAGGATGAGTGTTGTGCGGCTTTTCGGGAAGAGGTGAGACAGGCTCTTGGCGGACAGGAGGAGCTTCCAGAAGACTGGACCACTGCACCCAAGGTGATCAGAGAGGCAGGCAGGAGAGTACCTGGTGTACCTTCTGGCAGGAAAGGAGAGAAGGAGACTTGGTGGTGGAACCTCACAGTACAGGAAATCATACAAGGAAAAAGGTTAGCTCAGAAGAAGTGGGACACTGAGAGGACCGAGGCGAAAGGAATACATTGAGATGCGACATAGGGCAATGGTAGAGGTGGCAAAGGCCAAACAAGAGGCATCTGATGACATGTATGGCAGTTTGGACATTAAAGAAGGAGAAAAGGATCTATACAGGCTGGCCAGACAGAGAGATAGAGATGGGAAGGATGTGCAGCAGGTTAGGGTGATTAAGGATAGAGATGAAAGTATGTTGACTGGTGCCAGCAGTGTGCTAGCCAAATGGAAAGAATACTTCGAGGAGTTGATGAAGAGGATGAAAAATGGAAAGGCAGTTGGTCCTGATGACATTCCTGTGGAGGTATGGAAGCATCTAGGAGAGGTGGCTGTGGAGTTTTTTTACCAACTTGTTCAATAGAATTCTACCGCGTGAGTTCTTTTTAAGAACAAGGGTGATGTGCAGAGCTGTGGGAACTATAGAGGAATAAAGTTGATGAGCCACACAATGAAGTTATGGGAAAGAGTAGTGGAGGTGAGACTCAGGACAGAAGTGAGTATTTGTGAGCAACAGAATGGTTTCATGCCTAGAAGGACTACCACAGATGCATTATTTGCCTTGAGGATGTTGATGGAAACGTACAGAGGTCAGAAGGAGCTACATTGTGTCTTTGTTGATCTAGAGAAAGCCTATGACAGAGTACCCAGAGAGGAACTGTGGTACTGCATGCCAAAGTCTGGAGTGGCAGAGAAGTATGTTAGAATAATACAGGACATATACGAGGAGAGCAGAACAGCGGTGATGTGTGCTGTAGGTGGGACTGCATCAGGGATCAGCCCTGAGCCCCTTCCTCTTTTCAGTGGTGATGGTTGGCAGTGGTGATGGATAGGTTTTCAGCAGTTTTAATAGTCTGTAGCAGTCGGAGTTTGTCCTTTTTTGTAGCAGCACCAAACCACACTGTGATGGAAGAACACAGGACTGATTCGATGACCGCCGTGTAGAACTGCCTCAGCAGCTCTTGTGGCAGGCCGTGCTTTCTCAGAAGCCGCAGGAAGTATATCCTCTGCTGGGCCTTTTTGAGGACAGAGTCGATGTTGATCGCCCACTTCAGGTCCTGAGAAACTGTAATTCCCAGGAACTTGACTGTCTCTGCGGTCGAAAGCAGCTGGACAGCGTGAGGGGCAGCTGTGGCAAAGGATGCCTCCTGAAGTCCACGATCATCTCTACAGTCTTGAGCGTGTTCAGCTCCAGGTTGTGTCAGCCGCACCACAGCTCCAGCCACTCCACTTCCTGTCAATATACAGACTCGTCACCATCTTTGATGAGGCCGATGACTGTGGTGTCGTCTGAAAACCTCAGGAGTTTGACAGCCGGGTGCGTTGAGGGGCAGTCGTTCGTGTAGAGAGAGAAGAGCAGCGGAGAGAGGACACAACCTTGGGGTGCTCCAGTGCTGATACTGCGTGTGGATGATGTGGTCTCCCCAGCCTCACCTGCTGTGTCCTGCCTGTCAGGAAGCTGTAAATCCACTGGCAGATGGCAGGCGAGACGCTGAGTTGGAGAAGCTTAGAGGAAAGGAGTTCAGGGATGATGGTGTTGAACGCAGAGCTGAAGTCCACGAACAGGATCCTCGCATAGGTCCCTGCACTGTCGAGGTGTTCTAGGATGAAGTGCAGTCCCATGTTGACTGCATCATCCGCAGACCTGTTCGCTTGGTAGGCAAACTGCAGGGGGTCCAGCAGGGGACCTGTGACACTCTTGAGGTGGTCCAGCACGAGACATTCAAAGGACTTCATGACAACTGCTGTCAAGGCGACAGGCCTGTAGCCGTGTAGTTCACACACTGTTGCTGATATTTTGGCCCATTCCTCCATGCAGATCTCTCGAGCAGTGATGTTTTGGGTCTGGCGCTGGGCAACACAGACTTTCAACTCCCTCCAAAGATTTTCTATGGGGTTGAGATCTGGAGTCTGGCTTGGCCACTCCAGGACCTTGAAATGCTTTCTTACGAAGCCACTCCTTTGTTGCCCGGGCGGTGTGTCTCGGATCATTGTCATGCTAAAAGACCCAGCCACGTTTCATCTTCAATGCCCTTGCTGATGGAAGGAGGTTTTCACTCAAAATCCTTTACACGGATCAGTCGTCCTGGTCCCTTTGCAGAAAAACAGCCCCAAAGCATGAGTTCTCCACCCCCATGCTTCACAGTAGGTATGGTGTTCTTTGGATGCAACTCAGCATTCTTTCTCCTCAAACACGAAAATTTGAGTTTTTCCCAAAAGGTTCTATTTCAATTTCATCAGACCATATGAAATTCTCCCAATCCTCTTCTGGATCATCCAAATGCTCTCTAGCAAACTTCAGACGGGCCTGGACATGTACAGGTTTAAGCAGTGGGACAATTCAAGCACTGCAGGATTTGAGTCCCTGGTGGAGTAGTGTGTTACTTATAGTAGCTTTGTTACTTTGGTCCCAGCTCTGTGCAGGTCATTCACTCGGTCCCCCCCGTGTGGTTCTGGGAGTTTTGCTCACCGTTCTTGTGATCGTTTTAACCCCACGTGGTGAGATCTTGCGTGGAGCCCCAGATCGAGGGAGATTATCAATAGTCTTGTATGGCTTCCATTTTCCAATAATTGCTCCCACAGTTGATTTATTCACACCAAGCTGCTTACCTTTTGCAGATTCAGTCTACCCAGCCTGGTGCAGGTCTACAATTTTGTTTCTGGTGTCCTTTGGCAGCTCTTTGGTCTTGGCCATAGTGGAGTTTGGAGTGTGACTGTTTGAGATTGTGGACAGCCGTCGTTTATACTGATAACGAGTTCAAACAGGTGCCATTAATACAGGTAACGAGTGGAGGACAGAGGAGCCTCTTAAAGAAGTAGTTACAGGTCTGTGAGAGCCAGAAATCTTGATTGTTTGTAGGTGACCAAATACTTATTTTCCACCATAATTTGCAAATAGATAATTTTAAAACCAGACTGTTATTTTATGGATTTCTTTTTCTCATTTTGTCTCCTCGGTGAGGTATACCTATGATGAAAATAACAGGCCTCTCTCACCTTTTTAAGTGGGAGAACTTGCACAATTGGTGGCTGATTAAATACTTTTTTGCCCCACTGCATTTGGCTTCTCAAAACACTGGTTCTGTGAGAAGTAATCTTAAAAGGAAAAAAAACCCAAGTGGCTACACTTAAAACTTTTTTCTGCGTCTAAGACAACTGTTACAACAACATCAGCGTTCATTATTACGTGGAACTGAGATTAGTTAATTTCAATATCATATTTTGAACAACACTGAACTGGGGTTTCATTTGTGACAATGTGTAGCTACCGCTTAAAAGCGGAATTAAGCACTGTAGTTTTCTACAATGTTGCGCTGTGTGCAATTGAGTCTTTGACCATTAAATCATCTTCATTTTGTTACTGCACAAAGGAGAATTTTTATTTTGTAGATTTTATTTTGTTTATTTAGGACATGTTTCGATCATAATTGGTTTTAACTACTGCTGCACTACTCTTGTATAAAATGCCCAAACATTATTGGAACATCCATACCAACTGGGTTGGCGTCTTCTGTTTCTAATGGAGTTCTGCTCATACAGCACATGTAATTCTGAAAGTGTCATTAACAACCGCAAACACAGTAATAAAGTCATTGTAGTAATTTGAGGATAGGACAGATTTGTGTTGGGGCTATTATTTTTTTTCACCTTTTCAAAGGGCGCTACTGAGTTTGTTTAGTTTTTTTGGTTTTTTTTAGGGGGCCAGAACAAACCCTCAATCCAAAGTCTTTGTTGACTACAGTATTTTGAATACGTTGTATGCTTGCAATGTGTTTAATAGGGTGTTTTATTGCATTTAAAGTAGGTCGGCGTAAAACTCTCTTTTTTTTTTTTTTTTTTATTAAATGTGTGCGGTTTAGGCCAGGTCACTATCGAATATTTTTGGAATCGATTATCACATCGACTATTCCATCAAGTAATCGGACTTGACACTCACTCAATCTCTGTCTAGTCATGTGTTGAAAAAAGATGAGGCAACCGCAGACACAGCATCATTGACTACAGAGTGGTCATTAATCAAATCACGTTTTATCAAGTTTTTCCAGACCATACCTGTGGAGCAGGTGCCACTCGTCTGTTGCAACTTGACGCTTGTTTAAACTTCTTCTCCTCTTCCTCTTCGTCCTCCTCCTCTTCATCATCATCATCATCATCATCATCAACCACTTCCATGGCTGCAGTCTTAGCTTTGGGGAAGCCTCGACCTTTTGCCGTTCTCTGTGACAAATATTACAAAAATCTCAATCCTAAAAAGCAAAAACAAATCTAAAGTTTCTTTCCCATATTATTAACACTTGCTGGAATAGTGCGAGAAATAATTGACCAGGTGACACCGGTGACTGATGAATCTGAGAATGGCCTTTGTCTATGCTGACATTTCCTCTCTTCACTAAAACCGCCCCGTAAATAGCCACTTCTGTTTAACTAGGGATCAAACTGGCCAACACTTTCACATGGAAATGAAATGACACGGCGAGGAGAGGAAAAAGGAGGGAGGACATAATTGGAGGCATAAAGTATGTGTCATCAACTTCTTCAAATGGTGGCCTGAGGGTGTCGGGAAGTGATTGTGGTGAACTGGAGGAGAATGAATCCTCCAGTGTTGGACCCGCTCACCTCTGGGTGACATGCTCCCCTTCACTGCTGTCACATCTCAAACAGGGTTAAGAGACTGAGCAGCACAAATTGGGATACTTGTGACTGGCTGCCAAACTGCTGAATGCACTGTGAAGCTGAGTAAATGTTGATTTATATTACTTTATGTATGATTAAAGAATCAATTTGTGAGCCCTCGGGAGCTAGTGTTGGAACAGTAGAAATCAATGTAAGCTGGCGTAACGGCAGTAAACCTTCAATTAGGACTGAACCAGATTCTCTGAGATTTTTTTTAATGATATTATGGACTGTAGATTATGAAATCCCTAAATTCCTTGCAGTCGTATCTTCTTCAGCTGTTGAGTATTTGCTCATGCAGTTGTTCACAAAGTGGTGAACGTCGCCCCATTCTTGCTTGTGAACAACTGAGCCTTTCGGGGATGCTTATTTTATATCCAATCATGACACCTGTTCACCTGTGGAATGTTCCAAACAGGTGTTTTATGTTTTTTTCCCCCCCAGCATTCGTCAAATTTCGAATGTTGCCCCTAACCCAGCTTTTGGGGAACGTTTTGCAGGTATCAAATTCAAAATGAGAATATTTGCACAAAAAAAACACGTTTGAACATTGACTATCTTGTCTTTGTAGTGTATTAAATTAAATATACAATGGCTGAAATAAGTACTTAACACGTCACCATTTTTCTCACTAAATATACTTCCAAAGGTGCTATTGACATGAAAATGTCACCAGATGTTGGGAACAACCCAAGTAATCCACACATACAAAGAAAGTAGAACAAATAAGATCAGAAATGAATTTGAGTATAATGACACAGGGAAAAAGTATTGAACACGCCAACTGGTATTTATTTCGTACTTTGTACAAAAGCCTTTGTTTGCAATGACAGCTTTCAGACGCCTCCTGTATGGAGAAACTGGTTCCATGCATTGCTCTGGTGTGAATTTGGCCCATTCCTGCACACAAGCAGTCTTCAAATCTTGAAGGTTGCATGGGCTTCTTTTTTGGACCTTGAGTTTCAGTTCTAGTTTTCAGTTAGATTTTTGATTGGATTCAAGTCAGGTGATTGGCTAGGCCGTTCTTGCAGCTTTATTTATTTATTGTTTTAAACCAAGTGAGAGTTTCCTTGGCAGTATGTTTTGGATCATTATCCTGCTGAAATGTCCACTCTAGTTTCATTTTCATCATCCTCGTAGATGGCAGCAGATCTTTGTCATTTACCCATTCATCCTTCCTTCAATAATGTGAAGTTTACCAGTACCACTTGCTAAAAAGCAGCCCCCACCATCATGTTCCCACCTCTGAATTTCACTGTTGGTATGGTGTTTTTAGGGTGCTGTGCAGTGCCATTATGGCATCCAAAGAGTTAGATTTTGCTCATCAGACCAGACTATATTCTCCTAGTATCTAACTGGCTTGTCCAAATGTTGTTCAGCAAACTTTAAACGAGCTTTGACATGCTTTTTTTTTCTTCCAGCAATGGGGTTTTGCGTGGTGAGGGTGCATACAGGCTATGGCGGCAGAGTGCATTACTTACAGTTTTCCTTGTGACAACAGTACCTGCTAATTCCAGGTCTTTTTGAAGCTCTCCACAGGTGGTCCTTGGCTCTTGGACAACTCTTCTGATTATTCTTTACACTCCTCTATCAGAAATCTTGCGAGGGCGCACCTGATCCAGGCAACTTTATGGTAGCATGATTTGCTTTCCACTTATGTATTATGGCACCAACCGTACTCACTAGACCATTCAGAAGCTTAGATATGCGCCTGTAACCAATGCCATTGTTATGTTTCGCAACAATTAGTTTGTGATGGTCTTGAGACAGCTCTCTGCTCTTACCCATCATGTGATGTGTCTTGGCTCACACCCTGGCAATGATTCCTCTTTGTAGGCCATCAATTAGGATTGAACCTGCTGATATTCATTTGCACTGACAAGGGGCTGGTTTGCTGTTTGATTATTGATAGATTGTAGGTGTTGTCTTGGCTTTCCATGCCTTTTTGCACTTTCCTTTCTTCATGTGTTCAATACCTTTTCCCTTTGTCATTTCACATTATTGCACACAACTACATTTCTGACTTTCTTTGTATGCATGTATTACTTGGGTTGTTCCCAACATCTGGTGAAATTTTCAGGTTAATAGCACCTTTAGAAATATATTTAGTGAGGAAAAATGGCAACGTGGTAAATATTTATTTCAGCCGCTGTAGGTTGAAAAGGATTTGCAAATCATTTAGTTTTGTAGGGTGTAATGACTGTACGTTGAGACTTGTTAAGTGTGCCTTTAAGGGTGTGGCCAAGTGAGAGATGTGAAGAACATGGCTGGCTAGTCCTTCTGTGAGCTTTTGACGTGCTTTGTAAAACGACAACAACAACAAATGACCAAGCGAGTTCTTGTAACTCAAAAATTAGGGCATTCATAAGTCAAGGTACCACTGTACAGTCATTTCCTATACCTGATGTTCTCACCTTGCCCCTGATGGGGGTATCAAGCACCTTAGACATGGACTTCTCCCCGACTCCATGAGGTACAGAGAAATCCAGTTTTTCCTTTGCTCCAGTAGACAAAATTCGCCTTAGGCGCTGGTAGTCAGGCTTGTCTTGGAAGCCCAGAGATTTCATATACAGGAGCAGGGCAGCCACCTCAGCTGAAGACAGACAGGGACAGAGTACATGTCAAACAGATATGTTCCACAGTCAACGAGTTGTTTTACGTATAGTTTTGTGCCCTAGGTCTTACTTAAAGCTACATTTTGATGTTTGCGTTCACTATATTACATACAATGGGCACGGAAAGTATTCAGACCCCCTTAAATTTTTCAGTCTTTGTTATAAAGTGTTCCCTTGCCACTTCGGGCTTCACGTTTTGCGGCTTCAGTGCTTCCCGGATTTTTCCAAAATATTAAAATAAATAAAATGTAATTAAAAAAAACTAAAAATGCGTTGTTTCATGTTGATGCGCGCGAGAGAAGGTTTCCCTATCCGCAAAACTGCTTCAATAAGGAAGCGAAACGTGTGGTAAGTCCGCGTAATAAGAGACGGGGTTATGGCCTTGTACAGGGGAATTTTGAAGCAAATGAAAAAAACAAAGACAGTTACCCATCACCATGTTTTTCTCCAAGGTAAAACCCCAGCTACACCATCAGTGCCTCCAGCAGAAGAGTCTCCGAGTGAACCTAAAGCCTCTACGAGTCAAGTGAGAGCCTCTCCTCCGCCACCAACGCAAGCTTCTTCACCTCTCTCAGAAGGCAATGTTGAGGAATGTTAATTACTGTATCAGGTTTTAGAATTAAATATTTAAGTAAATACGTGTACGGTTGTAATCTTCGTCTCAAATATGTAAAGTATAAATACTTTACATATTTTAAATATTCTGGTACCCACAGACACACCCATCACTGCAGCCCTCCACCAGTCGGGGCTTTATGGCAGGAGTGGCCCGACGGAAGCCTCTCCTCAGTGCAAGACACATGAAAGCCCCCATGGTTTTGCTATAAACCACCTGAAGGACTCCAAGATGAAATAAGATTCTCTGGTCTGTTGAGACCAAGATAGAACTTTTTGGCCTTAATTCTAAGCGGTATGTGTGGAGAAAACCAGGCACTGCTCATCACCTGTTCAATACAGTCCCAACAGTGAAGCATGGTGGTTGGCAGCATAATGCTATGAGGGTGTTTTTCAGCTGTAGGGACAGGACAACTGGTTGCAATCGAAGCAAAGATGAATGCGGCAAAGTACAGGGATATCCTGGACGAAAACCTTCTCCAGAGTGCTCAGGACCTCAGACTGGGCCGAAGGTTCACCTTCCAACAAGACAATGACCCGAAGCACACAGCTTCCCTGACTTAAACCCAATTGAGCATCTCTGGAGAGACCTGAAAATGGCTGCCCACCAACATTCACCATCCAACCTGACAGAACTGGAGAGGATCTGCAAGGAGGAATGGCAGAGGATAACCAAATCCAGGTGTGAAAAACTTGTATCATTCCCAAAAAGACTCATGGCTGTATTAGCTCAAAAGGGTGCTTCTACTAAATACTGAGCACAGGGTCTGAATACTTATGGCTGTGTGATCTTTCAGTTTTGTTTTGTTTTTTAATAAATGCAAAAATTTCAACAATTTCGTTTTTTCTGTCAATATGGGGTGCTGTGTGTACATTAATGAGGAAAAAATGAACTTAAATAATTTTAGCAAATGGTTGCAATATAACAGTGAAACATTTAAGGGGGTCTTAATATTTTCGGTACCCCCTGTAGATGAAAGTACAGAGGACCCGCGGAACAAAAACAGTTTGTCAGAAGAAGAACTCTTTAAAATAAAATAAATAAATAAAATCTAATCATGAAGCCAAATGAGGCCCATCACTTCCCAGTCCATATTGCTTTTTTGTATGTTTATACCTGTTCACCTCCAGCGACTAGTGCTGGGCGATATGGGCTAAATTTGATAACATGATTTCCCCTAATGTCGATATTCAATATGACTATTTATTGTATTAAAGGTTTTAAATGTATACAACTGGACCACACCAAATTGATTTACAGTATAAAGCAGAATGTTTAACAAACAAACAAACTACTTTTCCCTAAAGGTATCTCAAAATATAATCAGAATCATTTTTATTTGCCAAGTATGTCCAAAAAACACACAAGGAATTTGTCTCCGGTAATTGGAGCCGCTCTTGTACGACAACTGATTTTAAAGAATCTATTAGCAAATTATGGTGGAAAATAAGTATTTGGTCAGTAACAAAAGTTAATCTCAATACTTTGTAATATACCCTTTGTTGGCAATGACTGGTCATATGTTTTCTGTAAGTCTTCACAAGGTTTTCAGAATCATCTTTATTTGCCAAGTATGTCCAAAAAACACACAAGGAATTTGTCTCCGGTAGTTGAAGCCGCTCTAGTATGACAACAGACAATTGACAGAGAACATTTTTGAGACATAAAGACATTGAGAAAAACAGTCACTGAGCAATAAAGGGTTGCTAGTTATCTGGTATTTTTTTTGACAATTGTGCAAAAAGATGCAGTCCTCTAGCACTTAGAGCAGTTTGAATGACTAATATAGCAATAGTCCGGTGCAATGACCATTGTGCAAAGGGGGCCGAGACTTCAAGGAATGTATGCAGTTTAAAGTGACGAGTAGTGTGATAATCTGGGACAATGTTGATTGTGCAAATGTTGCAGATACTCCTCAGTCAGTGTGCAAATGGGGCAGATGCTACTCTGGCATGAGTGGCCAGTATTGGTCAACAACAGATATGCAAATAGTGCAGCGTGGCGAGTCTACTACAGTGAGTGCACGAGTAATGTATAATTGGCCCCACAGAAATGTGACAACAAACTCAAGACAAAAAAATGGCAGCATGTTGCAATGGAATTGTATGTTAGGTGTTTAAGAAGTTGATTGCAAGAGGGAAGAAGCTGTTGGAATGTCTGCTAGTTCTAGTTTGCAATGATCGGTAGCCCCTACCTGAGGGAAGGAGCCGAAAGAGCCGGTGACCGGGATGCGGAGGATCCGAGAGGATTTTGCACGCTGTTATCTTAATTTCTGGCAGCGTGCAAGTCCTCAAGGGTGGGTAGGGGGGTACAGACAATCTTTTCAGCAGTTTTGATTGTCCGTTGCAGTCGGAGTTTGTCCTTTTTTGTAGCAGCACCAAACCAGTCTGTGATGGAAGAACACAGGACTGATTCGATGACCGCTGTGTAGAACTGCCTCAGCAGATCCTGTAGCAGGCCGTTCTTTCTCAGAAGCCGCATGAAGTACATCCTCTGCTGGGCCTTTTTGAGGACGGAGTCTATGTTGATCGCCCACTTCAGGTCCTGAGAGACTGTAATTCCCAGGAACTTGAAGGTCTTGACGGTTGACAGAAGGCTGCTGGACAACGTGAGGGGCAGCTGTGGCGAAGGATGCCTCCTGAAGTCCACGATCATCTTTACAGTCTTGAGCGTGTTCGGCTCCAGGTTGTGTCGGCCGCACCACAGCTCCACTTCCTGTCCATATGCAGAATCGGCACCATCCTTGATGAGGCCGATGAGAGTGGTGTCATCTGCAAACTTCAGGAGTTTGAGAGGTGCAGTTGTTCGTGTAGAGAGAGAAGAGCAGCGGAGAGAGGACACAACCTTGGGGCGCCCCAGTGCTGATGCTGCGTGTGGATGAGGTGGCCTCCTCCAGCCACACCTGCTGTGCCCTGCCCATCAGGAAGCTGTAAATCCCCTGGCAGATGGCAGGCGAGACGCTGAGCTAGAGATGCTTGGAGTAAAGGAGTTCAGGGATGATGGTGTTGAACACAGAGCTGAAGTCCACGAACAGGATCCTCGCGTAGGTCCCTGCTGTGGTGGTGTTCTAGGATGAAGTGCAGTCCCATGTTGACTGCATCATCCGCAGACCTGTTCGCTCGGTAGGCAAACTGCAGGGGGTCCAGCAGGGGACCTGTGACTCTCTTGAGGTGGTCCAGCACGAGACGTTCAAATGACCACAGATGTCAAGGCGACAGGCCTGTAGTCATTTACACCCGAGATTGTAGGTTTCTTGGGGACTCGAATGATGGTGGAGCGTTTGAAACAGGTACTGGTACTTTGCACAGTTCCAGGGATCTATTGAAGATCTGTGTAAAGACTGGAGCGAGCTGGTCCGCGCAGACTTTGAGGCAGGATGGGGACATATGGTCTGGGCCTGCCGCTTTGTTAATCTTTTGTTGATTGAAGATGCATCTCACATCCTGTTCATGGATGGTTAACGCAGAAGTCAGAGGTGATATTGTGGTCGGTGGTGCGGCTGGGTGGATGTGGAGTGTGAAAGTGTCCTTTTCAAATCTGCAGTAGAAGGTATTCAAGTCGTTGGCTAGTGTGCTCAGCTTGGGGGGGATCGTCGCTTGTAATTGGTCAGCGATTGGAATGCATGACTGATTTAGAGTCGTTAGCGCTAAACTGTTTTTCCAACTTTGCTGCATAGTTCCTCTTTAATTATTTTATTTATTTATTAAATTAAATGATTAAATATTTATTATATTAAATTTATTTGTTAATTTCTTTAGTCAGCTGGTTTCTAGCTCAATTATACAGGGCCCTGTCTCTGCTTTGATATGCGTCCTCTGTAGCTTGCCGAAGTTGCTTAAGGTTGGCAGTGAACCACAGCTTGTTGTTATTGAATGTGCGAAATGACTTTGTTGGTACACACACATCTTCACAGAAACTAATATAGGATGTGACAGTGTCCGTATATTCATCCAGGCCATATCACTCACCCCTACTTAATTTAATGGTAATATACGTTTATTTCAACAAATTCTCGTGTTATGTTTTTACATTTACACATAGTGGAACCGATTTAACGGACAAATTTAACGGACTCATCCGTTAAATCTGACTGTCCGTTAAATTGAAGCCCTTTTTTGTGGCCGAAAAACACTACATTAAAATGTTTTTGTTTCTTACTTTTTTCGTGGGGTAAAAACACCCAGTTAAGTATAACATTATGATAAATAAATATAAAAAAGCTTTAAAATTTTGAAAAGGTTTAATGTTTATCCAAACTTAACTCACTGGTGCATAAAAGGGGTCATTCTGAGTTCCTTCCAACTGGACACTATTGTCTGTCCCTTAAGTCCGAAGTTTGTTAAATTGAGGTTCCACTGTATCTTACAATACAGAGCTGTTTTTCTAAACTAAAAAACATGGGGGGGGGAAATTGTTTTTGGTGAGGTGTTCCAGGCACATCCTCCTGGAAGGAGGCCTCGAGGACGACCCAGGACACGCTGGATAGACTATGTCTCCTGGTTGGCTTAGGAGCTGAATGAAGATAAAGCTTCTGCCCCCGCAACCCAACCTTGGATAAGCGAAAGTAGATAGATGGATCTATATTAGCGGTGCCCAACCTTTTTTGCACCACAGACCTGTTTCACCTGAAAACATTTTGAGGGACCAACATAGACGAAAAACAAAAACAATCTTCAAAATGACTAAATATACAATTATACGTTACGCAAAATGTAGTCTGAATTAGTTGCCAATTTTGCACATCTCTGTTCAGACAATATTACATTATCACTGTACTCGTAGTTTTGTCACTCTGCGTTATTTGCCTAACTGTTGTTGATTACTAGTAGCCACTTAGATGCTTGAGAACTCTGCACCATTTTAACAGATTATCGCACTACTAGTCACTTTAAATTGCATGATGATTCTGCATCATTTGCACAATTGTCACTGTATCAGCATTGCAACATGCACACTTTCATTGCTGAATGACTTTCCTTACTTGAGTTTTTATGTCCTAAATGTACTTTTTGTCGAAGTGGCTGTTTTTTGTTATACTACAGTAGCTCAAACTACCAGAGAAAAAATAATTTTTCTGTTTTAACATACTTGGCCAATAAAAATTATTGATTCTGAAAGGAGAAAAATCAATTCATGAAGTGATTCCATTCTGTACATTAACTCAAACTGTCAACACTATTCAAGCACCATCTCCCACTCTCAAAAAAATCATTTGTTTATTTGTTTCCTGTACACACAGCACCCCATATTGACAGAAAAAAATAAATAAATGTTTTTGCCGGATATGCCGGCAGTAAGTCAGACTTGTTTCCGGTGAGGGTTGGACTCCGCCAAGGCTGCCCTTTGTCACCGATTCTCTTCATAACTTTTGTCGACAGAATTTCTAGGCGCAGCCGAGGCGTTGAGGGGGTCCGATTTGGTGGCCTCAGAATTGCATCTCTGCTTTCTGCAGATGATGTGGTTCTGTTGGCTTCATCAAACCGTGATATCCAACTCTCATTGGAGCGGTTCGCAGCCGAGTGTGAAACGGCTGGGATGACAATCAGCACCTCCAAATCTGAGACCATGGTCCTTAGTCGGATAAGGGTGGAGTGCCCTCTCTGGGTCGTGAATGAGATCCTGCCCCAAGTGAAGGAGTTCAAGTATCTTGGGGTCTTGTTCACGAGTGAGGGAAGAATGTAACGGGAGATCGACAGGCGGATCGGTGCAGCGTCTGCAGTGATGCGGACTTTGTATCGATCAGTTGTGGTAAAGAAGGAGTTAAGCCGAAAGGGAAAGCTCTCGATTTACCGGTCGATCTACGTTCGCCTATGGTCACGAGCTAGTGGGACCGAAAGAACAAGATCCCGGATACAAGCGGGCTCTCCCTTAGAGATAGAGTGAGAAGCTAGGTCATCCGGGAGGGGCTCAGAGTAGAGCCGCTGCTCCTCCGCATTGAGAGGAGCCAGATGAGGTGGCATCTGTTTTGGATGCCTCCGGACGCCTCCCTGGTGAGGTGTTCTGGCCACGGGGACAACCCAGGACACGCTGGAGAGACTATGTCTCTTGGCCTGCCTGGGAACGCCTCAGGATCCCCTCGGAAGAGCTAGAGGAAGTGGCTGGGGAGAGGAAAGTCTGGGCTTCCCTGCTGAGGCTGCTGCCCCCCGTGACCCAACCTCGGATAAGGGGAAGACAATGGATGGATATATATATGGATATAAAACATATATATATATATATATATATATATATATATATATATATATATATATATATATATATATATATATATATAAAACAGGAAATGGAAAAGGATCGTTAACAAGAGCAATCTAATTCAACGGCGCACTGGTCGCCAGCGGCCAGTCAAGCGGCTGTTACATTGGGTCGTGACAGTCATGGATATTTCGACCAAAACTCTTCACCTACAACACAAAAAATAGTCAATATCTGCAGTAAATTAGCATATGATCACCAGCACTTGCTGAAATTACAATCATCCAATGACTGAGTCCCTAACTAAGACGTTCGCGACCATTTACGTCCTTCGGTGAGGAGCATTGGACAATTAATTAGATCATCCACAAATGGAATTAACATCAAAACACACAACAGCCCTCCTAAGTTCGATACGGCCAGCGCGAGCGTGCATCTACTAATGACGCCCGTCTGATGGCTTCGCTCAGCACCAGCACACCCCCCGGCACTATTCGCCCAGCCACAAATTCAAATGTCTTTAAATAAACATGAACATGAATGATTGCACATTCTTATATTGTTATGAATAAAAACATGAATATTTGAACCTGTGTATTATTTGAATATCTCAGTATTGATTGCACAATAACAAGGTACATTTATACATGACATCTCATCTCAATCTCATTGTACTTGTGAATAGTGACAATAAAAGTAATTCTATTATAGGACCAGTTTAATATAAAATACAGTTATACATTAGACATAAGTAGTGGGGGTCCCCGCTCCAGCTTTCCATCAGTTTGGGGGACCTTGGTCTGGAAATTGTTAAAATTGAACCAAAGAGGCTAAAAAAATGTCTTGTAAATTTGACACAGCACAGAAAAGAGTCTTGTTAACAAACTGGACAATAAATGAATGAACAAAGACAAGGGTAAGCCGAAGGGTGCACCGTAAGCGACAACAGTAGCGCGACGCACACTAGTCCACTTGGATGATTATTTTTTTTCCCCTCCTCCTTCTCGCCCCAACACATTCAGCCGGCCCTAACGCTGTTGTGGTGGATCGCCGGCGACTACTCGAATGGCTGTCGGGCTGGCAAGGGCCCTCGGGGCGGCAGATCCCGTCTGGTTCGCCACTGCCTAGCAACGCGTGTGGGGCCAGACAGCAGAGACACTGTAGCCCAGGTAACACAAAACACATTACACTTCAGGGAAGATGCATTTTTTTGAGTTGTGGGCATAGTTTGATGACCAATTACATACTCTACTGGTAGTAATGGGTCAAGTCATAATGAATGAGGAAGTGTCAATTCCACAGAATGGCCACTGGTTCTGCATGGAATAAGGATGCTTGGTGTTTATTAGGGCTGCATGATATATTATTGGAGCATTGTCATCGATGTATGTGCGGAAAAGTCAAATCGCAGGGTCTGCTGTGATGTTAGTGTACTGTAATAGACAGTGACTCAACTGTAATATTAAAAATGACCAGCAAAGAAACTGTTTGGACATGCTAATTTGGACATGCTGTTTGGACATGCTAATAAGATTAGCAACCTTATGTTACGGTAAATTAGAATGCTTCAAACAACATAACACAACATATATATATATATACACATGTATATATATATATATATATATATATATATATATATATATATATATATATATACACATGTATATATATATATATATATATATATATATATATATATATATATATATATATATATATATACATACATACATGTATATATATATATATATATATAGATGTATGTATATATATATATACATATATATATATACATACACATATACATATATATATATATATATATATATACATACATGTATACATATATACATACATGTATATATATATATATATATATATATATATATATATATATATACATACATACATGTATATATATATATATATATATATATAGATGTATGTATATATATATATACATATATATATATACATACACATATACATATATATATATATATATATATATACATACATGTATACATATATACATACATGTATATATATATATATATATATATACACACATGTATATATATATATATATATATATATATATATATATATATATATATATATATACACACATGTATATATATATATATATATATATATATATATATATATGTATGTATATATATATATATACATGTGTGTATATATATATATATATATATATACATATACACACATGTATATATATATATATACATACATATATATATATATATATATATATATATATATATTGCTAAAAACAATCAAGTTTATCAGTTTGAACATTAAATATCTTGTCTTTGTAGTGTATTCAATTAAGTATTGGTTGAACATGATTTGCAAATCATTGTATTCTGTTTTTATTTATGTTTAACACAACGTCATTGGAACTGGGGATGTATTTAAAACCCAGCCGCAACACAGGACTAGTTTTTAGGCCTGCCCAAAACAAATCCAGCCAACTGAGATGATGAATCAGAATTTTAAGATGTCTCTCAACAATTCAGTGCTAATTGTTCTGTCTTTGCACATTTTCTGCACTTACCCTTCAAAAATATTTAATGTATTTGGAAACAAAAAATGAGTGACTAGTTCAACTGTAAAGAGCCCTGATATAAACCATAAAAAAATAATACTGGTTATAGGTATCGGTTACCTAAGAGTTATCGTGAATCCCTAATTTAGACGCTATATTAACATTGTATGAACAATTTATGACGGTTAGCATATATTCAGCAAGGTCGCTGCTTAATAGTGGCAATTTACGACACCCAGAAATACTCATTTACGGCACTGCTGGAGGACCATGTGTGTAAACAACATGCCGGACAAAAAAAGCTTAGGAGAGAACAAAGTGGAAACAGAACCTTTATAGTAAATTCCTTAATTCCATGGTTTGGTTTTAAAGTGTCAGACACCAACCAGAAAAAAGTAATCTGCAGAATTTGGCCCCAAATAGTAGGGCCGCACAATTAATCGAATTAGAATTGTGATCACGAGTTTGGGTGCCACGATTAAATTAACCTGATTGTCAGATTAACCTGATTGGCGCATGGTTAAGGCTTCATTAAACTTCCTAAAGAACAAGCCAAACGCCCCCTGCTGAGTCATGGCAATGCACTTGTACAGCAAAAATTGTTGTAATTTGGTATTCATAATTTATTCTAAAATGATAATCCAATAATTTTAAAGTTTCATTTTACATTGTTAAAATATAGTTTGTTGTAAAGCAGTGCAGTAAAACTACAGATGTTTTCCCCAACATGATGAATAATTGTGATTAATAATCATGATTTCAATATTGATCAAAGTAATTATCTTGATCATTTTGGCCATAATCGTGCCGCCCTACCAACAAGTCGTTACTGGTGACACCTGTGATCTAAATTGTAATTTACGACTGAAATGGCAAACCGGAAAAAAAATCAACACGAAGAGGCTGTAATGGGCACTGTAAAGTGCCATGGTAGCAAAAGTCAACACAGTGCAGATTTACATGGGCAACATCAAGTTGTCCCATTTCATTACGAATGCATCCTACCTCTAGCCTAATTTGAGCCCGAATGACTCTTCCATTCAAAGTCAGCAAAACAATTATCGTATCTATCAAAAATATCTCATCTTGACTGATTACCCTGTGGTGTGGGGTGTGTAAAGAATACTTTTTCCTGCCCGATTTGCTCGGAAAACGGTTGAGGCCAAACATTTTCTATATTTACGACCGCAAATCCTCATCTGTGGTCAACCCTGACACTGACCGATCCATGGACTCTGTGATTGCGATGTGGCATCCTAACTGTTGAACCATTCAATGTGTTCAAGCAACGTGACTCATACGAACAGAACTAGACAATTACAACACAAAAATGCTTTACCATAAAGATCATTATGTTGTCTAACAATTTGAGTTGAAAGAGTTCCCATTTCAAAATGTCTTGTTTAACCTAAAAGGTGTCAGTGAACCTCCTGGAACTTCAGATTGTTGAGATTTACCTGTGCTTGTTCCAGACACTGACAGCTGCTGGACAGACTCTGGCAGCTTATCCATCAGTCTAAGCACCGAGCAGGACAGATAAAACAGAGAAGGAATGAAGAGGAAAAACATTATGACAGGGCAAACATTATTCAGAATTAGATAGTGGGGTTGGGGAAAGGACACAGCCACAATGAGCTAAATTGAAGCAAACTGTTCTACTGATTCCTTTTACAAAACACAGAACAGTCATAATTGGATTAGTGACAATTCTAACTTGTAATGTATGATTGGTAAATGTGCTATTGTAAGATCTCTGATGCCTGAACTAAAATAGAAAATTATAAGCTTAAATCCAATTTATTCTGATCAGATACTAACCATCAGTATTAACTACTACATGACAGCCTTAGAGTGATGTTTTTATAATCCTGGAAAACAGCGTTGGGTGCTTGACCTGCTACAGCTGTATTGAAGGGACAAACCTAACATGTACACAACAATATGTGTTGTTAACTAAATGCGCTCAAATATAAATATAGTAGCGCAAATTATGTTAAAACATGATGTATAAGATTGCTGAAAAACAAAAATCTGGTAAGGAATGTTCTCTTGGCTTGTGTAGTACAGTATAAATGGGCATGAAAATAAATTATTTTAACTTGAAGTCTGGCTAGACTATTACCTGCTCAACACTACAGTCAGGCACGTGGACAGACATTTTTGAGGGCAGGTGTTGAAGCCAAAAAAAATGGCCATCCAAATTGCCAAAATTATTCATACAATTAAGAAAAACAGGAGTAGATTTATTTAACTTATGTATCAATTTATGTGAACACAATCAACTCAGTCAATAAACCTACTTACAAAGGAGGCAAAGCGAAGCTACAGTAGATATAAAGTCAACACACCCCTTATCAAATGGCAGTGATTTGTATCCCATGCAGGTCAGCGAGGAGCACAATTTTCATAAGTACTCAAATAAATACCCATGTGATATTAAAACACTTTTGTGGGAATCCGGTATATGTACAACCAACCTCTACATTCGGCAAAACAGGTCAAAGCACTTCCTCTTGTCTTTTTTAATAGTTTTTATTTTATTTTTATTTTTTTTCACCAAAGATTACAATTGCTGATGTTTAGGCTACATTTGTGTTTACATATATCATATTTGTATAAATGATATACTGCACATTTAACTTTTGTCCAAAGGCACTAGCCATAATTTTTTTTTAATAGCAAGGTCAGGTTCAAACTATTTTGTCATCAATCTGTTGTTTTGCTAGTTATTGCGGCATACACAGGAAGCCCGCTAACCTGTTTTCCGGGTTTTGTCACATGACGTTCCGCGTATTGACTAATGACAGAGGGAGTATTTTTTTTTATATTTCTTAAATATTGATGAATGAAGAAAAAGAAAGCACTTTTCTCATCCTGGGTAAAAGGGCCTGGTGCCAGAGCACCACTAGGGGTCTATCTGTGCACGTGCCTGAGTACAGTGCATTTAAACACAGGTAGACCTCACGCTCAGTATACCTCTTTGCTCTACTGAGCTTAGTTTCTTTTCGACTCAAGCTATTATAAACTGTCCAAACAATAAAACAGAGAGGGGAAAAATAGAAATGTGTCCTAGTTTACACGTCATGAGTATGTTATCCTGTATTTTGTCAGATTGCAATATGTTACAGGGTTTAAAAATACAAAATTAAAAATATTTTTTTCGCAATATCGTGCGGCCCTGTACAAGATCCTTCTTATACAGGTAAAATAAAATAAAATAAATAAATAAAAACAGGGGCATGGTGGACGACTGGTTAGAGCGTCTGCCTCACAGTTCTGAGGACCGGAATTCAATCCCTGGCCCAGCCTGTGTGGAGTTTGCATGTTCTCCCCGTGCCTGCGTGGGTTTTCTTCGGTCACTCCGGTTTCCTCCCAACTTCCCAAAAACATGCATGGTAGGTTGATTGACAACTCTAAATTGGCCGTAGGTGTGAATGTGAGTGCGAATGGTTGTTTGTTTGTATGTGCCCTGCGATTGGCTGGCAACCAGTTCAGGGTGTACCCCACCTCCTGTCCGATGACAGCTGGGATAGGCTCCAGCACGCCCGCGACCCTAGTGAGGAGAAGCGGCTCAGAAAATGGATGGAATAAATAAAAACAGCACTGACATCAAAAGGTAGAGTTGTATCCTTCTCTGTGCCTTTTATACCTGTGTGTGCCAATGCAAGTGCACTTTTTTTTATGGGAATCTCGAAGAATGTTCTAATCCTATTTCAATGCCAGTGTCCTGTTGAGTAGACTATTGTTAATATTAACTTCCCCTTGTTGACAGACTAGTTACTCGTTAAGACAAGAGCAACAGAACCTGTGCTGGTCTTTAGTGCAATTTACACTATTTTGCCAAAAGTATTCACTCACCTGCCTTGACTCAGATGTGAATTTAAGTGACATCCCAGTCTTAATCCATAGGGTTTTATATGGGGTTTTTATACCCGCTGCTGGTGGACACTTCCTAAATGTTGGAGTCGAGGCGCCCTATGCGAAGCCCGTCACGTGCGCTCCCCTGGACGATCCCCCCCCCACCAAACATCGATTGTCAACGGGGGTTGGGGGTGCTGGCGAAGATTTTTTTTGTTGTTTGCTGCTTATTTTCAAGACAGCTGGTACAAGAATAGGCGCCATGTGCGACGACTGTCAACTGCGCACATACCCGGCCGATTGTCATGACTGGGAAGGGGCCAAGTTGGAAATGTAAAAAATATTAGCCCCTGAGCTAGAAACTCTGAATGCTTAGGGATACCAAGATATTTTGGACAGTCAAACTGTTTGGGGATTACCCCTTGCTGTTTCAACATGTCTGTGCAGCAGTGCACAAAACAAGGTCCAAAAAGACATGGATGAGAGAATTTAGTCTGGATGAATTTGACTGGCCTGCACAGAGTCCTGCCCTCAATCCGATAGAACACCTAAGGGTTGATTTCGAGTGGACAATGAACTCGGCCTTCTCGTCTAACATCAGTATGTGACCTCACAAATGTGCTCCTGGAAGAATGGGCAAAATATTCCATAAACTCACTCCTAAAGCTGGTTGAAAGCCTTCTCACAAGAGTTGAAGCTGTTATAGCTGCAAAGGATAGACCAGCATCATATTAAACCATATGGATTTAGAATGGGATATCACTTAAAATCATGTGCGTCAAGGCAGGGGAGCGAATAGTTTTGGCAATATAGTGTATTTTGCTTCAATTACTGCAAGACATTTAGCAATCACTAATTTAAAGATAAATTAATCAATTATACCCATTCCAAGTAAGTATATTATGACCAGTTTGTAGGGACTTACATGGCCTTGGCTTCCATGACTTTAACTGCGTTCTTGAGGTCACTGTCCCAGGGAAGAGACCCACATAACCAGTGAAGAAGGCAAAAACCAAGAATCTGGATGTCTCCACGTCGTGATGGAGCTTGGGAAAAAAGACAAAGACACAACAAAATGCTATTATTATTCTACTTTCATCCCATTTGTCATTTTTTCACTCTTTGGCCTTTTGTTCAAGATCAACAACAATGCAATATCAACATTATAGCCATACAATGTGTTATTGACACACAGGCAAGTCAAGTCACTGTGATGGTGTTTTTTGGGAATGTAAAACAGGTAAATTGCGGCACAGCTTGTGTGTACTGTGCAGAAAATGTTTGCAGATTGAAGAAATTAAGACCTATCATGAATTTGTAAACGGCAATATATCCATCCATCCATCTTCCATACCACTTATCCTCACTAGGGTCACGGGAAAGCAATATACATTTTGCTAAATATTTTCGGTTGCCTTTATTGTCCAAATCAATGTTTGAATGTTGAGTGAAACGTACAATACTTCAGTGCTCAATTTTGAAGACTTCTGAGTTGGGAATAGCCCTACATAACATGTTGACAGGCTAAGGGTTTCAATCCATTACTAGGCTTTACACGATTAGGATTTTTGGGGCCGATCACCGAATTGAAAAAAACAATAACCGATCACAAGATGGAGGAATGTCTATTTAAATGACCTGTTCATTTACTGTATATACTTGTGTACTTAATTGCTCAAAAAAATATATTTACAATAAATAATGTATCTTTGTTCATCTATTCGTGCCAGTGAGGCATAGTGAGAGACAGCACAAATGATAAATGGTCTTCTATTCGATGCCAGGAAGTACATACAGTAATTAATGTATCCAGTTTTTGTTTGTTGGTGTTCCGTGAGATTTTTCAATTGTAAAATATGCTCCTTGGCTCCATAAAGGTTGTAAATCACTGCTCTAGTCAGATCGTGTATTCTAATCAGTCAGGTCAAACCAACATTACATGACAGAAATATTGGGTGCTAACTTACTGTAATTAAATTACTTTATATTTAATTACCATATTTTCACGACCATAAGGCACACCGTATTAAAAGGCACAATCTCAGTTACGGGGTCTATTTCTGTATTTAACACATACATAAGGCGCAATGTATTATTGGGCGCAGGCATGGTAAAACATACGCTAGCTTAAAGCATACGGTAGCATGCATGCACGCTAAAACAATGGTTTTAAAAAGGCAGCGGGAGCAAAACTGAGTTCGGTTGTACTTTATTGAAGTATTTAACAATGTACTCACGTTATTTTTTTTATCAATCCTCATCCACAAATCCATCAAAGTCCTCATATTCTGTATCCGAAGTTCTCAATCAAACACGCCAGGTTCCCTCTCGTCATTGTCGGAGTCAGTCTCGTTGTTGTGCGGCTCCTCAGAAATGATGCCGGCTTTTACAAAAGCTCGAACAGTGCAAGCAGTTAGCCCAAGCATCCACAATCCATTCACAAATTGTGGCGTAACTCGCCCGGCGCTGCCTCCTAGTCTTAGTAAAGCTGTGTTCGTCATCTGTGGCTCCCACGCCGCTCGTAACTTCACTTTGAAGGCCCTGTTTACACGGATGTCCAGCGGTTCGCCAAGCCTCGCGGAATGATGGCAAGCTCAGAGTTATTGCACTCAGTCGAATGGCGACTGTAGAGACGCTTCTCCCGGCTTTTCTTTGCTCATTAATCCATTGCTTGAGTTGGTCTTCCAACTCGGGCCACCTGAAACAAGGCGTGTTGTCTGTTCCACACGTGTTGTCTGTTCCACACCGCCGACATGTTTTTTTTTAAATAACTTTATTGACCGTCAGACATTTCCAATACTACGTCAAAAGACGCACGACAAGGCTAAAAATAAACTAGCTTTTGGATTCAAATATACTGTGCACGATGGCGACGCAGAGTAAATGTCTTTTGCGGAGCCGATCGGAAAATTATGACATTAAAGCCAATCAGCATAAAATGCTAAATATCGGCAGATACCGATCAGCCCGATAAAATCAGTGTAAAGTCTATCCATTACAATTACTAATGGAAGCATGTATAGTATGTTTTAATGTAATAAACTTAAGAGTACTTGCATATTACTGTGTGTGACTGCATGTATCTACATTAATGTGTGAAGTGCATCAATACTCGAAAACCAAGTCCATCCAGAAGGGTCGAGCCTGGGGAGTTTTAGCAACTCAATACAGTAATGGCCGTCACACGTCTTTGGAGAAATTACGTATTGACTGGCTTCATCTGAGGGGATAAATCTTCTCTCTGAGCCATGACTGGCATTGATTCTCCCCAGCCAACAGGGAGGTATGATGGGGAAGCATGGTGCTGGCCACCCAGGACAAGATAATCAACGGGATGGTGGTAATCTGACTGCACGATAACAGGTGTGTTGCTGTAAATGTGTAGGCATTTACAAATCTTGACTGTTTCATCTTTGAAGCATTCCATCTTCATTGTGTGCACAGAATGGTAAGATGTAGCTATGTATTGTTAAGGAAGGTGTAGAGAAAATGAAATTGCTACAATGAAAATGTAGAGAGTGAATAAAACACTCGTTGGCCTTCACATGGAACATTAAATTGCCTCGACCTGGCAGGGAGGCTAAACGATCAATGAGGTTCGGGAGGCAATGAGGAGCTGTTTAAACTGTCTGCTGATAGCCCTAATGCTTGGAATAAGACAACATGACAAACGTAACTTTAGGAATGATCATGTGGGATTCCTAAAAATTTCCAGTGGGTTAAAATGTGCTGGAATTCTATTGATCGATTTTGTCATTCATTGTCTTTTCAAGGGAGTGTCAAAAGATGTGATCCGAAAACAGGTGTAGCTGTATCGTAGCAACAGAGACAGGACTGGGACAGACTTGCACGAATAAGCCAGGACTTATCTGAGGCAGATCCTTTTTATGATTTCTGACATTACACCTGGACAAAATTGTTGGTACCCATTTGTTCATGAAAGAAAAGCCCGCAATGGTCACTGAAAAAAAAAGGAAAAAAAAGAAACTTGCCAGGACAAATTTTTGAGGCAATCACTGCTGTAATTGTCAATGAGACCTGCACCTGTCAACAAGTATTTTGGCCCATTCCTTGTGAACAAACTGCTCCAGTTTGACAGGTCAGTATAATTTTATGCATATACAATGCTGACAGTGAACCAAGCATACAGTATTGACCTGCTTGGTGATGGAGACAGCCAGCGTGGAAGTCATGTGTGGCTCGCGGATCCTGCTAACCAAACATCAAAGTCACCAATTAAAAGGGGATGAACACACGTTGCAGGTTCTGACTTCAGCTAATTAGGAGGTTGTTAAACGGAAACTGTGTCTGGGAATTCTGCAGGGGCGGTGGAGTTACAATCGATGGCCAATGAAAAGAGAAGGATGTAAGCAGGGAATTTAACAGTTAATGTTTTCCTCGATATCAGTCGAGGGAGGTGGCCACTGACAGGCTGAGAAAGTGTTTTACATGTACTGATAAACCACATACAAATACAGTAAATGCTATATGAGCGGAGACTCACTCTTCTTGATTGACGTTTGGTATATTCTTGCCAATTTACTACAATAACTGTACTCCCTATGAAGCCATTCCAGCCTTGTCTTGCAAAGTAGTTTGAAGTGCTATACTTGTTTAAGGCAATGTCCTTATGAATAATTGTAATTTAAACCTGCTGTATGTAACATGTTTTTGTTTTCACCCAAGCCACTACTAGATGACACAATGCTATCAATGCCTATCAGCTCTTCTAAAATCTTGCTGTATTTTTCAGAAGTAATTTTATTTCTTTTTTTATATTTACTGAATACCCAATTCTGGCTCACTTGCTGGCGAACTGTGAATGATGTAGCGGAAATGACGCATTTTACCTAGCAATGGGCAGAGCACGGCCCCTTGTCTTTTGTAAAAAGCTCACTAAAGATTGTTTTGCGTTTCTGCAGCAGAAATTAATCATACAATAATTACTGTATAGACAAAAACAACAATAATAATAATAATTGCCGCAATTGAACAAAACCTCTTTCAGAGGACGCCTTTGCTGGACGCCCAATAAAGTAAATAAAGTAATAGGTTAAAGTTCTGGAAAGTAAAAGTATACATTTTTTCAGGAATTGTAATGGAGTAAAAGTGAAACTTGCCAGAAATACAAATAATGGAAGTACAGATACGTGAACATTTTACTTAAAGTCCCAAAACAAAATTAAATGTCTTCCAAATTTGACATGCCACAGAGAAGAGTGTTGTTAACTAACCAAAACCTCGGTTCAAATCCGGCCTCACCTGTGTGGAGTTTGCATGCTCTCCCCCGTGCCTGCGTGGGTTTTCTCTGGGTACTCCGATATCCTCCCACATCCCCAAAAATTGCTTGGTTGGTTAATTGAAGACTCTAAACTGACCGTAGGCGTGTATGTGAGTGTGAATGGTTGTTTGTCTATGTGTGCCAGCATCCCTCCGAACCTAGTGAGGATAAGCGGTACGGAAAATGGATGGAAAAGAGAGCAAACTAACAGCCATTATGTTCTTTATGAGGCGCTTAGTGGCACTCAAGTTTGACGTCAATGGGCAGCCGTTTTAGCCACACCATTTAATCGGGATCACATAAAATGTGAAAAACAGTTTAAAGCTTGATTTCCACAATTCAGTACTGCTTAGTTTTTAGTCTTCTAACATTTTCAGCAATTATCTTACATATGATTTTGAAAAAAAAAAATCTATAAATGTACTTAACTGGGACTTTTAAGTACAGTAATGAATATATATACTCCATTACATTAAAAGACTGCATTTAACACACAAGGGGAGATATCAATTCAACATAACTATAATTGAATCTCATTAGCTCTGCAGGTGTTTCGAATATTTGTGAGTTCATGTAAGTCAAAGCATTCTTTTTTGACATGAAGATGACTTTGATTGTATATTCTTTTTTTTTTTTTTTTTAAACTATTCTCTAATGGTCATCTGAACTTACCAACACCTTTGTGAGCGTCGAGGCTGGTGTACTCAATGGTTCCATTGTGGCCTTTCTTGGGATTTTCCTTATAGTCTTTTTGGACCCCATCAATACAGTACCTGCGGGCCAGCCCATAGTCGACTAAGTAGAGCTACAGAAGAAAAAAATAAATAAATTGATAAATTAGTTGTTCTACACCAAGTGCAGTATTACCGCATATTTTTCCAATTATTAGCTGTCTGCAAGTGAAAGTGTCAATGTCAGCTAACCTCTTGAGGGTTTCTATGACCCAGCATGAGGTTGGAAGCTTTGATGTCTGCATGAACATATTCATTCTCGTGCATATACTCCAGTATATCCACCTAAAGGAGAACAACAGAATCAACAGATTGCCACGGTTCAACTGGAATTCCATTTGTCACAACCAATGCAAAATGGTGTACACGCCTTGGTCTGACACAGCTGCCAAACAATAAAAATTCACTTACACAACAATTTGTCAAAATTTGTCAGACTTTCCATATTTTCCAAATTTTGTCAAGAACATTTCCGTGCAACAGTCATAATCATAATTGTTAATAAATTATGGCTTCAGTATTTGTCATGTTAATCTTTTTATGACATCAACCTTGTAATGGACGACGCAGTTGCGGCCTGAATCAAAGTACCAGTACAGGAGATTTTGACGTTCCATCATCAAAAATATCCGTCTATGGATTAATTCGCTTTTGCCAATTCTGTTTTCAACCACAGAAAAAAAATAAAAAATACGCAAATCTCATAAAACAGACTAATCAGATCTCAAACGTCAAAATTAAAACTCAGCACTTTATTTTGCAAAGAAAAAACACATTACTGATAGACTGCATTGGATAGTTTATGGACAATAGTTTTGGTTTCTACTTGTACAATGTACTTGTATTTGTACAAGAAGTACATGTAAGAAGAAGAAATGTAATTACGTCTTCTCTTACATGGTATTTATATTACATATTTATATATCCACAATTGCTGCTGAAACGATGCTAATTTCGCCATTGTGAGACTAATGAAGGTTATGTTATCTTACATTTTAAATATTTATTAATAATAATAATATTTTTAACCTGTCCACATTCTGAAGTGATGTGTGCAGTGACGTACTAATTCATTGTCGGTTTAGACGCGCCGTCCTGTGTGGACGTGTATTATTTTACATTTAATCTAATCTAATCACGTATTAATTGGCCTGTTATTTTGTTGTTCAAGGTTGGCTACTCCCCGCAAAAATGCATTCCAGCCAGACCTACAGTATGTGACAAGTGTATTGTTTCAGCAAATCACTTACTGTATTTCAATGTTTTGCGACTGCTTGTAACGATAGCTTAGCAATTAGCATGGCTTTGACGTCGGCTTCGCCTTTCCACTCCTCGTCCTCCCTTCGTGACACTTGTAAGAAGCATGGTAAGAAGTGTAGCTTATTCGCTACCATGGAGGCGATGATCAGTGACTTACAATGCATTGACACCGGACGCAAAGAGAATTTTCGCCTCAGCGACGTGGCAGCCGGGGGGCGTAATAAAATAGCGTGTACCAAGCAGCTATTCCATGTGGAAGCGCCGGTAACATCAGATGCTGGATCCCCCCCCCATATCCAGAACAATCAGTGTTATGGCCGTAACGAGTCAACGTTCAGTGATTTCTGTCACAAAATACGGATGTTCCGTAACATTTGGCAGCTCTGCTGACAGGAGAAGTCGTGAGATACATGTAGACTTGATCGATGTCGACAAGTAGACCGAAAAGTTGCCAACTAAGCTCCAGTAATATTAGTTGTTTAAACAGAGAAAATATACTATAAAAATTGTTGTATGCTCTGTTTGTATTGTATGTCTTGCCACTCCGGTTGTGTTACAGTAGCAGTTGTTTTAAAGTTGAGAATTACCGCAACATTCATGCTACTATCCCACTTTGGCTTCTGCAATTATATTTTAGCCTTAAACTAGCAGACTTGAATTAGATGAAATGTGGGGTCTGGTTGAACATTTTAGCGTTTAAATATAGAACATTTAATTATTTTGTTTTATGTATTTACTTTATAGAGTAAACGTCAACTGGGAGTGATAAACAGCTAGGAGCAAGCACGCTTTGTCCCTTATTTGGAGAACTGTTCGCTATCTGCCGGACTGCGTGCAGCAAGTTCAGGGAGGGCAGGATACTGTAAGTGCAGACCTACATCAGGAGACTGACGCACCGGTAGAACAAACATATTAAACCATTACTCCTCCCTACCATAACTTTAGGCCAATTAAAAGTTCTATGATTGTGACCACATAGATAGGTTATCCCTGCATGTGCACAGCATTTCTAGCTCTTTTATTCTCTTTTCTTATTTATAGCTGTACAGGTGAAGCAAGGTGACCTCTGAAAAATATTTGTGTGGCTTAGAAGCACATACCTTTTGTCAAAAGTTTGCTTTTGCAATGTATAAATAGGTGGGTTGACTTTGGATAAATATTCACCGCGACTTGCTCCTGATTGCCTTCCGTGCTTCTTTCTTATCAGACAGAAAACGACGTGAAAATGATTCCGCTCATTTTGCCTGTTTCTTACTGGGAATTAAAGTCACTAGTCACTTCCCCCCCCCCCTCAATAGTCCATGAGGGGCCAAAAAATTAATCAAGTTGTCAACACTAACTGCTTTTGTAAACAAACTGTTCTTTTTTCGAAGCCATTTTGTCACAAAGCGACGACTGTTAAACATGAAATTCATCCATCCATTTTCTGAGCCGCTTCTCCTCACTAGGGTCGCGGGCGTGCTGGAGCGTATCCCAGCTATCATCGGGCAGGAGGCGGGGTATTCCCTGAACTGGTTGCCAGCCAATCGCAGGGCACATACAAACAAACAAACATTCGCACTCATAGTCACACCCACGGGCAATTTAGAGTCTCCAATTAATGCATGTTTTTGGGATGTGTGAGGAAACCGGAGTGCCCGGAGAAAACCCACGCAGGCACGGGGAGAACATGTAAACTCCACACAGGCGTGGCCGGGGATTGAACCCGGGTCCTCAGAACAGTGAAGCTGACGCTCTAACCAGTTGTCCACCGTGCCGCTCATTAAATTCAATTGAATTGAATTTGTTTTAACAGGTCAGGGTTAGAGTAGGGTCAACTCTTTTGTTTAAACATTAAAAAAAAAAAGAAAATTTCAATGGCATTTATGGGTGAACATGCTAGTCATGTTTAATTTGCGTTAGGATTATGAGGGGGTCCTTGGGGGGGAAAAAATAATAATAATTCTCCCACAAAAGGGGACCCTGGACCCAAAAGGTCTGAGAACCCCCTGGTCTAGACAAGCAAACATTACAACATAACGCAAAAAAGTTGCGGAGTGTGGTTGTCGGTCACCCTGTATGTAAGACTTTGTTACGGGACAGAATGCTGGGCAGATCGAATTCTTCAGTGCTTCTGCTATGGACTAGTATAAAGAAGAGTGATGGTAGTTTGCTTCTCAACAACAATTCAAGATTAATAGAAAAGAATGGCACATTCACAAAAACACATTCACATCAGTTGACATGAGACGACAGTGACAAAAACAAGAGAATTAAAACGACTGACGGTGTCATTTTATTGTGGCTTTATCTCTGACAAGACTTATGTCTTTGACACGAAAAGCCTTTTGATCTGTATACTTTTTATAATACTTTAAAAAAAATCTAATTGGGTAGGTCTATTTTTTATTAATGTGGGGATGGTCTCACCAGTACTTGACCAACTCGGAGAACAGTAGCTTTCTTAAAGCGACCTCCGTTACGTTCACTGATTTTCTGTAGGTCAGTGCCCAGTCGCTCCATAACCATAAAACGATACCTAAACAAAGAGGGAGAGACTTTCAATTGTTTAAGAAGGAACTGTGGTATAATTCTTCATTCTAGAAGACTAAAGATTATTTCTAAACTCAATCTTTTAAAAAGCTAGTGAACACCACTCAAAGTCAAACACACAGAACACCATACCTGAGGCCATTATACTCAGCCTGTCCTGATCCCCAGTACTTTGGGATGCCGAGTTGGTCAAGTTTTCTACTTCTCATCCATTTTTGCACTGAAACAAAGTGACAGAAGTGATTGAGGATTTGCTGTTGCACAAGCCAGATGACTTCAGAACATTCAGATATCCGAAAATCCCTGGTGTCTCGGCTCACTTATCTTTGCTGACAGTGAGTAAGTGATAAGAAAGGTTGATTACTTCAAAAACTTTCCCGTAACCTCAGATTCTGTATCTATTTGATCTAGAATAATTATTTGTCTTTGAAAGTGTCACAACGCATGCAACTATTTTAACATTTAGGGTACATAAAAAAAATATAAAATATAAACACACACACAGTGCTGGACTAAGCAAAAACTGTGAGTCTCAGCTCAGGTATTGCTGGTGCCAGTTTGACTGGCACCCGACCAGAATGGCAGCTGGTCAGTAGCTTGAAGGAGGCTCAATAATCATTGTGTTAGAGGTTTTGGAGGAGAGGCAGAGAGAAGATGTTTGTAAGCTCAAACAAGCAAAAGAGAGGGTTAATTGACACTTCAGTGGATGTTTAGTTCTGCTTCTTATAAATTACTGTGAATCAGGCAGAAAAGCCCCTGTGTATGTGGCCAAATCTTCATCCAAACACACTTTTGTTCCTGAACATGGGGTGGTACTCACTACTCTCTGGTTTGGCTGCCCTCATGTAGAAGCTGAGCTCAGAGAAGAGGGGGCCATTCTCAAGGTACTCCTGCACAATTCATTAATTAAAAATTAATTCATTAAAGCTAATTAATTATAAAAACAATGAAAAACAAGATGCAAGTATGTGCATATTCAGAAACGATCAATATACTCACCACTTTTACCACAAAGTCAGTATCAGCTGAGACTGGGCTGCCAATGTCGTTGGATGCTAAAAGTTTAGATGAAACAGATGGGGAATTGGAGTTTACACGCAGTTCAGTCGTAGGTCATACATACTGAATAACAAGTGAAAAAAAACAAAGTTTGAAACAAGTTTTACTGAGTAAAAAATATTTTGAGAAAGGATCCTTCAATATGCCAAGCAGTCATCACATCAGTGGCGGCGACATGCTCCCTATATACAGTGCTCACCTTAAGTGTTTATACCGTCGCCTCCAAAGGAACAGCAAGGTCAATTCCTTTGTTTTTGTTGTAACAGGAAGACATTTGGGTTTCAGATCAAAAAGATAAATATGAGACAAAAGTTCTGAATTTCAGATTTAATTTCATAATGTTTACATCTAGATGTGTTAAACAACTCAGGACCTTTTGTTTGAACCCACTCACTTTCCAAATGAGCAAATGTATTGGAACATGTTTCTAGTTGCGAAGGTGTTGCCTTTTAGATTGATTGCTTAAACATTGATACTGCTTGTTTTTGGCTTTGTGTTTCACCTGTGAAAACTGCATTTGCTGTTAAGCAAACATGAACACCAGAGAGCTGACTATGGGAGAAAAGCAAACCATTTTGAAGCTGAGAAACAAGGGAAAATCGACCAGATTTTCCCTCCACATGGCAGGGGTGAAGATATCACAATCCACTGTTTGAAAAAGACTTCCAGAAAATAAATATACAGGCCTACCACGACATGCAAACCACTCATTGGCAAAAAGAATCGGAAGGCCAGATTGGATTTTGCAAAGTCGTACAGAAATGAGCCACAAAGGTTTTGGAACAAAGTTTTATAGACTGATGAGAACAAGATTAACCTCTACACCAAAGTGATGGCAAGGCCAAAGTATGAAGGAAGAAAGGATCTGCTTATGATCCAAAACACACAAGCTCATCTGTGAAGCATTGTGGAGGTAATCTCATGACTTGGGTTTACATGGCTCCTTCTGGAACAGGCTCACTCGTCTTTATTGATGATGTAACTCATGATGGTCGCAGCAGAATGAATTCTGAAGTCTACAAAACCATTTTGTTTGGTTTGGTTCGACTGGGCACTGACCTACAGAAAATTTTGCTGAGTTTGTAGGGATAAAAATTTATCATTTCTCCCTTTAACATAGCAGAAGTTACCTTAAAAGTAGAGTTGTGTGATATCACGATAAATATGGTAGATACAATGACTATTGTACGATATAATCCTCGTTTTTTTTTTTTTTTTTTTTTAATTAGATTAGCCTCGCAGCTCCTTCGGGAATCCTGTAATTTATTTTCCTATATAAGTATAACATACTTGAATGTTACTTTACTTTTTACTTTTGTTACTATTTATTTTTATTCTTTCCATTTTACTGCATTCCTTTAAACATAATGGGTATATACAGCAGCTGAAAAGGGTATTTAACACGTCACCATTTTATCTATATATATTTCCAAAGGTGCGATTGACATAAAAATGTCACCCGATGTCGGAAGCAACCCAAGTAATTAATACATACAAAGAAAGTAGAACAAATAAACTCAGAAATTAAGCTGTGTGTAATAATGTGAAATGACACAGGGAAAAAGTACTGAACACGCCAACTGGTATTTATTTAATACTTTGTACAAAAGCCTTTGTTTGCAATGACAGCTTCAAGATGTCTTCTGTATGGAGAAACTAGTCGCATGCATTGCTCTGGTGTAATTTTGGCCCATTCCGACGCACAAGCAGTCTTCAAATCTTGAAGGTTCCGTGGGCTTCTTTTACGGACCTTGAGTTTCAGTTCTTTCCATAGATTGTCGATTGGATTCAAGTCAGGTGATTGTCTGGGCCATTCTAGCAGCTTAATTGTTTTTCTTTGAACCCAATTGAGAGTTTCTTTGGCAGTATGTTTTGGATCATTATCCTGCTGAAATGTCCACCTTCGTTTAATTTTCATCATCCTCGTAGATGGCAGCAGATTTTTGGAAATATGTCTCGGTAGATTTGCCGATTCATCCTTCCTTCAATAATGTGAAGTTAACCAGTACCATTTGTTGAAAAGCAGCCCCACACCATCCATGTTCCCACCTCCTAACTTCACTGTTGGTATGGTGTTTTTAGGGAGATGGGCAGTGCCATTTCTCCTCAAACGTGGTGTGCTTTATGGCATCCAAACAGTTCACGTTTGCTCTTATCCAACCATACTATATTCACCCAGTATTTAACTGGCTTGTCCAAATTTTGCTCAACAAACTTTAAACGAGCTTTGACATGCTTTTTTTTCCCCCATCAATGGGGTCTTGCGTGATGAGCGTGCATTCAGGCCATGGCGGCGCAATGCATTACTCACCGTTTTCCTTGTGACAACAGTACCTGCTAATACCAGGTCTTTTTGAAGCTCTCCACAGGTAGTCTTTGGCTCTTGGACAACACTTCTGATTATTCTTTGCACTCCTCTGTCAGAAATCTTGCGAGGAGCTCCGGATCCAGGAAAATTTATGGTGGTATGATTGGCTTTCCACTTTCATATTATGGCCCCAACCGTGCTCACTGGAACATTCAGAAGCTTCGATATGCGCCTGTAACCAATGCCAGTGTTATGTTTTGCAACAATTACTTTGTGATCATCTTGAGAAAAGGTGTTTGCTCTTCAAGAGATCATCATGAGATGTGTCGACTCCCACCTCGGCAGTGAGACCCTTTTGTAGGCCATCAATTAGGACTGAACCAGCTGATATTCACTTCATTGCTGTTTGATTATTGATAGATTTTAGGTGTTGTCTTGGCTTTCCATGCCTTTTTGCACCTCCCTTTCTTCATGTGTTGAATATTTTTTTCCTGTGTCATTTCACATTATTACACACAACTTAATTTCGGATCTTATTCCTAAGTGTGTATGACTTGGGTTGTTCCCAATATCTGGTGAAATTTGGAAATATATTTAGTAAGAAAAATGATGACGTGTTAAATACTTATGTCAGCCACTGTATGTACCTATTATGTTTAAATTAAATTATTATATTATTTTTTTTACATTTTCAATAAATTTGCACGACTGTCTGAAAACATCCCAAAAACATGCATGGTAGGTTAACTGAAAAGTTTAAATTGTCTATAGGTGTGAATGTGAGTGTTGTTTGTTTATATGTGCCCTGCGATTAGCCAGGGCACATATAAACACCCAGTCACAAGAATCACAAAATCACAAGAATTTAAATTATTTTCATGTAATTTTTAAGGAAAAATATTATATCAGGATATAAAATGTTGGCCAGATCACACAGCTCTACTTAACAGGTTAAAAAATATATTCCTTTTCACACAAAAAATGGTCTACAATGCATATAGATAATGTGTTTGTGTGTGTGTGTTAGTGTGCATTTATCAGTAGATAATGTGTTTGTGTTAGTGTGCATTTATCAGACTGTTCGGATTACCGTAGTAGATCAGTCCAAAGCCACCTTGACCTAAGATTTTCCCCAGCCTCCATTTCTTCTTCACCGTGTCAGTCAGTGTGAAGCCATCTGGGAGCGGTTTGGGTAGCCCCCTCTTTTTAGGTGCGGTCATTGAAACTAAACAAATGACAGAAATGACATGTCACAACATTACTCTATAGCAAAACATAAAAACCGATTAAGCAGTTTTAAATGAAGCTGCAAAGTATTAAGCATAAATTATTCTGATTATGTTATAAAAACGATCAGTGGTATCATTTACCTTTGAGTTTGCATTACATGGCTACTTATACCGCTTTCAATTGGTTATTATAAGGTTGTCAGTCAGGATGTGAGCAAGCCTTTCACTATTGTTAAAAATTTTGAAGACCAATAAATTAATTAAAAACCGCATGTTAATTGCGACAACGGCGTTTGGTCATATCAATCCCATGTCGAAGACGACATCAGATGTTAAATTATCTTCCAGAATTATAACAGCATCGTTTTTCTGTGTGTTTAGTCTGCGAAAAATCATCACATCAGTTCCAAATTAATTGAGATATGCCGACGCTATATCACGCGTCACAGAACGTTTGCCTTTTGCTACGATGTTTTTATTTTTTTTGGTTCTTGTTACTGAATAACATTACTGTGAATTGGAAACTCGCAGCATCTTCACAGTTAACGTCACACTAACCTTTCATTTTGATTCGACATAATGGTAAGCGCAACGATCCCTACGCCTTTGACAAATAGTTAATAAAACTAACTACCGCTTGCGGAAAGGCAGAAAATAGTTTGATAGCCAAAAACACGTCAAAATAGCAGCTAACTTAGCCATGTGGGTAACATTCTATACACCGAGCCATGTTAAATACATACCACTCTCCAAAGGGAACTATCAGCGTGTTAAGTTTGCTCTTGTGCAATAATCTAATAATGTGCTTTCGTCGGTAATTCGCTAAAGCGAATATATTGTCAACACTCTTGGAGGAAAAACAAAATGTAGACCGGTTCAAACAGAACGCGATCACTTCCTGAAAATTTTCCCTCCTGCTCCAGCAGCAGCCAATCACAAGACAGAAAACGACAGCTAACGTCTCAGAACCAATAGAAAAGCTGCTTAGGCAGACACACACTGTACATAGGATGCAGAGCTCAGTTAGCCGGAGCCCACACATGCAGCCTGACTAACATCCCCGAGTCACAGTGGAGGCATTTCGAGCAGTACGGTATTTCCCAACCTTTCCTGAGCTAAGGCACATATTGTACATTAGAAAAATGTCACGGTATATCACCAAACTACAATTTCACGCAAAGTATATACTGTTGAACCCAGAGGTTTACACACACTATATAAAACGACAACTAAACTTTTTTTTATTACGGTCTGACATGAAATCAGACTAAAACAAAAACTACATGTAGTTTCTCCAGAATTCTGCTGCCCATATTATCACAACGACCTTCTCCACTCACCACATCACTCCAGCCCTGCAACAACTCTGCCGGCTCTCTGTCCAATACAGCATCCAATATAAAATACTCTTTCACATTGTCATACCAGCCAGCCAGGGCCCCCGAAATGCTCAGGGTCTTGGGACAGTTGTCACCTTTTCTCCCCTGATTCAACACCCCTGCGAATCCCACTCTCGCAGATCTTTGTCCTCCATCCACCTCACCATCCCTTCAGTCTACCGTGGGGGACAGAGCCTTCAGCTGCTCTGCCCCGTCTTTGGAACTCAGTACCACCTGACCTCCAAAACAAAAACTCATTTCAAATCCAACCTCAAGACATCTATTCCGGAGTGCCTATTGCACAGGTGTCAAGGGCCAGATCCGGCCCACCACATCATTTTATGTGGCCCGTGAAAGCAGATCATGTGTGTTAACTTCCATGAGTCCTACTAAAATCCTTACCAACATTTTAAATTGTCTTACGTAATAAATAATAACGTTGAGATATTCCAAGCATTTCTTGTTACCAAACCCCTTTTTACAGTAACTTGAACAATAATTGAACAAACTAGTATCCTTGACTCCAAAACTCCAGATTCCAAAACTATCCATTCATACGTTTTCTGAGCCACTTCTCCTCACAAGGGGAGTGCTGGAGCCTATCCCAGCTATCATCGGGCTGTAGGCGGGGTACGCCCTGAACTGGTTGCCAGCCAATCGCAGGGCACAACAACCATTCACACTCACATTCACACCTACTGGCAATTTAGAGTTTCCAATTAATGCATGTTTTTGGGATGTGGGAGGAAACCGGAGTGCCCGGAGAAAACCCACGCAGGTTCGGGGAGAACATGCAAACTCCACACAGGCGGGACCGGGGATTGAACCCCGGACCTCAGAACTGTGAGGCAGACGCTCTAATCAGACGTCCACCGTGCCGCCTCCCAAAACTAGTTATCCATCAATTTGTTGTGTACTGTATATGTGATATGATGAGGCAATTAAACATCTATATGGTTTCACAGTAATAACAGCCCTCTGAGGGAACCCATAACAATAATGTGGCCCGTGAATAAAATGAGTTTGACACCACTGGCCTATTCACTTTAACATTTCCCATATCATTTGCCATTTTAACTGATGTTTTATGTTCTGTTATTTTTATAGTATTGCTTGATTTGTTTTAACTATGTTTATTCAGTGACATTTAGCCCAGAATGACACCGATTAATAAAATGAATTATTATTAAATCTTTCCTGTTCTAGGTAAATTAGGATTACCAAAACTATTTATATTTTCTAAATGCTAGAGAAGGATTTTTTTTTCAGACAAATGTTCATTACTTCCTTCAAAGTCAAAAGATTATATACATTTCATTTGTATTTCATACTATTGCCTTTAAACTGTACGACTTGGGTCAAACGTTTTAGATATCCTTCCACAAGCTTCTCACCATTCTGTAGTCAGCAGAAATTTTGGCCCATTCCTCATTACAGAACTGGTTTTACTGAGCCAATTTTGCAGACCACCTTGTTGCACGAGCCTTTTCAGGCCTGCTCATACATTTTCAATTGGATTGAGATCAGGGCTTTGCAATGGCTACTCTAAAACATTGACTTTGTTATCCTTAAGCTACTTTGCAACCAGTTTGGCAGTATGCTTCGGGTCATTGTCCATTTGAAAGACCATCTATTTTCTGAAGTGCATCCGTCCCTCATGAAGCAAACAGCCCCTCAACATGATGTTGCCACCGTTTTATTTCAAAGTTGGGAGGGTGTTCTCAGGCTTAGAAGCTTCTCCCTTTTTCCTCCAAACTTTCCAATGCACATTATGGCCAACAGCAGTTTCGTCAGACCACAGGACATCTCCAAAAGTTAAGGTATTTGTCTCTGTGTGCATTTGCAAACTATAACCTGGCTTTTTATGTTTATTTTTGAAGTAATGGCTTCTTCCTGGCAGCGTGGCCTTTCAGCCAGCATTAGTACAGTACTCTTTTCACTATAAATAATGGCATACGTTTACCAGCTTCAGTCAGCATCTTTACAAGGTCTTTTGCTTTTGTTATTGGGTGGATATGTTCATTTCGGAACGGAGCACATTTATCTCTGGGACACAGAACCCGTCTACCTTGTTGAGCGTTATTACGGCTGGTCATGGTGTTTACACTTGCATATAATTGTTTGAACAGATGAACGGGACAACTTCAGGAATCTAGAAATTGCACCCAAGGATGAACCAGACTTGTCTAATATTCCTTTTCAGATATATTGGCTGATTTCTTTTGACTTTCCCATTATGTTACAGAAAGAAGAAATATGTTTCAGGTGTGCCTAGTTCAAAAACATCCACAGGTTTGTCTCAGATTAACTCAAATGTTGTCAATAAACCTGTCAGACGCTTCCAAAGAAAGTAATGAAAAATTGCCTTAAAAATCATTGTCTCATTTTTCTGACATTTAGGAAATCTAAATAATTTTGGTAATCCTAATTGACCTAAAAAAGGAAAGGTTTAGTCCTATTTCATGTCAGACAGTGAGAAAAAAAGCATGGCTTTTTATATAGTGTATGTAAATATCTGGTTTCAACTGTTTTGCCAAATTACATTTTGTTAATTACTCTGCCCCCACCTCGCTGAGAACTTCACCAAGCAATCAAGTAACTGTTCTCACCTCATGATCTTCTCTGTGTACACCTGGCTTCCAAAAACATGCATGTTATGTTATTTGAAGACTAAATTGTCTATAGGTGTTAATGTAAATGTAAATGGTTGTTTGTTTATATGTGCTCTGTGATTGACTAGTGACCAGTGCAAGCTGTACTTCTCTCGCTCAAAGTCAGCTGGGGTTGAGGACAAGTGTTACAGAAAATTAATTGCCATTTTACAAGGCTCTCGGCTCCGGCAACCTTTGAGAACACTTGGGAAACATCAGCGCATATCCTGAAGTGTTTATTCTTCTTCATCGGTTTTGTGAGATTACGTGTAATCACGAGAGACTTCGAGATCAGCGGTGCAATAGAATCTTTATATGTGTGGTCTGCTGTGTTGCGATTCTCGCAGTACATCACACATGACGACCAAAACTGTTCAATGCCAGAGTTTTTTATCTCTATGTGTGGGGTCTGTAGCAGATTAAAAAAATAATAATAAAAAGAGTGGAAAAATCTTGATGTGTGTACCAGGCCTAAGTAAAGGCTAAATATGTTTGATGGTAAAATAATAGTTAGAACCCGCAGCCTCAGCACAATCCCACATTGCCCTTAAATAAAAAAGACAACTATTACTGTTTATCTGACTCTTAGATATCTAATGTAAAAATAATTTCACGGCTGTATGTGATCCCACGCACGATGGCGGTTCAACATCTAATTGCTTTATGCTTTCTTTTTTTCTGCTCTTGTACTCCTCCCTGAAATAAAATGCTTTTACATGGCCAGATGAGTTTATATGACAAGCTAATTAATAAACATCCTAACACTACCAAAATGTGTCTTGTCGTGAAGAAATATTGTCTGATGATTTGTGCAACAAACTGAACGTTAACATTAGCGCAGACATTAATGTCAACACAACAGAAGAGGTTTCCAAGGCTGGACTACAAATATTATAGACCACTGAAGTAATTGATCTGAGGGCACTGTGGTAATGACAGTGATGCTACTTTCCTTATTACATGCCAGTGTACAACATGAATTTCAAGCTGTTTACGCACCACATAGTAATTGTAGTGTGTCTTTCATCTAGTTAAAGACAGCTTCAGTACCTTGTTCTAATGACAATTTTTAATGTTTAACAACCTAGGGAGAGAAACTGTCACGATAGTAATTCGTATCAGCTTTGACTTGACCCAAAAGCAGACTGAAGCGGAGGGAGTTGATCTAGAATGGTTTATTGAAGGTTGGCTCAGGGTAAGGATATCCAAGGCGAGATGGTGGACAAGGAGCGAGCAGGAAACGGGGACGTGAGCAGGTGGGGTAGCTTGGCAGCGTGGCTGGAGCGGACAGTGAGGCAGGCACGGAAGGAGCACTGGAGATGAAGGAGAACACAAGGAGGTAAGAATGGTTTCGGGAAAGCGAGTGACTTATGTAAAAGAGTGCAACGGTCAGCTTGTGTACCACAATAACGTTTTAAAACGGCAGGCTTTTATGCAGGCAGTGATGAGTGCTGACAGAGGTCAGGTGCGCGGCCCAGCTGGTGCTTATTTGCTGGGGGTGGGGGGGAGAAAGAGGGAGGCGAGGAACGAAGCACCACCCAACTCAAGCTCCAAAAAGGGGACTGCAGGAAACAACTAAACCCCCCCCCCAACCCACCAATGGATGCCTCCTGGCATCCTCTCAGGCTTGTGCGGGTGCGTCTCATAAAAGTCTCTAATAAGAGAGTCATCAAGAATAAGCTTGCACGAGATCCAGGAATGTTCTTCCCGGCCATACCCCTCCCAATCAACCAAAAACTGAAAGTTCCTGCCCCGGGGTCACACATCAAGGATGCGTGACACCGTAAAGGCAGGGTGATCGTCGATGACACGGGAAGTGGAGAGGATACGGCCGGAGGGCAAAGGGCACTGGTGGAGACAGGCTTAAGCAGTGAAACATGAAATGTCGGGTGGATCTTAAGAGATAGGGGATGTTTTAACTGTACAGAGGTGGCGTTGATGACTTTGGTGATAGGGAAGGGACCAATGAAACGTGGAGTGAGCTTACGGGATTCCAGTTTGGAGAGGGAGGTCACTGGAGGAGAGCCAAACCATATGACCCACCTTGTATTCTGGCGTGGGAGAGTGATGGCCATCTGCCAGCCTCTTGTTCCTCTCAGCAGAACGAGTAAGAGCAGCCCTGACATCCTTCCATATGGATTGGACCCGTAGTAGGTGCTCCCTCACCGCGGGAGCCACCACCGTATGCTCCTGTTCCTTAAATAACGGAGGTTGGAAACCGTAACAGGCCATAAATGGAGACATACCTGTGGCGGAGCTGGTGAGGGCATTATGGGCATATTCCACCCACGGAAGGAAGGTGCGCCAGGAGGCGGGATTGCGAGCGGCAACACAGCAAAGAGCAGTTTCCAGGCTCTGGTTTGCCCGCTACGTCTGGCTGTTGGATTAGGGGTGGTAGCTGGAAGACAGACTGACTGCTGTGCCCACCGCCTTGCAGAACTCCTTCCACACCTGGGAGGAGAACAGACGACCTCAGTCTGAGACAATGTCTGTTGGAATGCCATGAAGTCTGAATACATGGACGACTAAGAGGTTAGCTGTTTCAAAAGCAGAGGGCAACTTGGGAAGGAGTACATATTGGGCACATTCAGAGAAACGATCTATGATGTTGAGGATGATGGTGTTATCTTCAGAGGGGGGTAGGCCGGTGACAAAGTCCAGGGAAATGTGGGACCAAGGGCGGCTCGGAATGGGTAAAGGGCGCAGCAGACCAGCTGGGGGTTGATGTGAGGCTTTACCTCGGGCACAGGCAAAGCAGGCTTGGATAAACTCACGGGTGTCTTTGACCAGACTGGGCCACCAGAAGTGTTGTTGAATGAAGTTAATGGTTCGGGTGATTCCGGGATGACAGGTTAGTTTGGAGTTATGGGCCCATTGAAGTACTCTAAGCGGGCGGAGTTGGGCACAGAGTCTGGGAGTCCGGTCTTGGGATCGAGTTGGGTACTCTGAGCTTTCTTAACCATTTGCTCGATCTTCCAAGTGGCAGTCCCAACGAAGCAAGAGGAAGGAAGGATGGGTTCCGGTTCTACTGGGCTGGACTGGAGGGGGGTGAGAACATACGAGAGAGGGCGTCAGGCTTGGCGTTGCAGGAACCAGGGTGGAAAGAGAGGTTGAAATTAAAACTGCTGAAGAATAAGGCCCAACGAGCTTGCCGGGGGTTAAGCCGCTTGGCGGAATGGAGATAGGTGAGGTTTTTGTGGTCAGTCCATGTAATAAATGGAATGGCGGTGCCCTCCAGCCAGTGCCTCCCCTCCTTCAGTGCCCAGACGATGACTAGTAGCTCATGATTCCCCACATCGTAATTCCGCTCAGAAGGGGAAAGGCGCCGCGAAAAAAAAGCACAGGGATGTAATTTTTTTGGACACTGGGAGAGGAAAGCTCCAGCCCCCGTGTCCGAGGCGTCAACTTCCGCGATGAACTGCAGGAAAGGGTCGGGGTGTCTCAAGATGGGGGCACTGGTGAATAGTTCCTTAAGGCGTTCAAATGGTTGTGATGTGGCAGGGGTCCAATGGAATGGAGAACTGGTGGAGGTGAGACTGGTGAGGGGGACAGCAACCTTGCTGTAGTTATGGATGAACCGACGGTAGAAATTGGTGAAGCCTAGGGAGGGAATGGCCCAGTCGACAATGGCTTGGATCTTAGCTGGGTCAGGTTTTAACTGACCCTTGGCAATGATGTATCCTAAGAAGTGAACGGAGGAGAGATGGAATTCACACTTCTCTGGTTTAACAAAAAGGCGGTTTTAGAGGAGCCGCAGAAGGACTTGGCGGACATGCTGGCGATGTTCGTCAGGGGAGCGAGAGGAGATGAGGATGCCGTCAAGATATACAAAGACGTCATTGATGAAGGTTTGGAAAACTGCGGGGGCGTTGGTTAATCCAAAAGGCATGACCAGGTACTCAAAGTGTCCGAGGGGATTATTGAAGGCAATCTTCAATTCGTCCCCCCTTGAATGCGGATGAGATGATATGCGTTGCGTAGATCCAATTTAGTGAATATTTGAGCATCGCAAAGGGGCTCGAAGGATGGGTCAATGAGTGGCAGGTGGGCTTTATTTTTTTAGGTTATGTCGTTGAGACCACGAAAGTCAATACATGGGCGGAGAGTGGTGTCTTTCTTGTCGACAAAAAAGAATCTGGCCCCCAGTGGAGAAGAGGAGGGCCCGATGAGTCCTGAGGCAAGGGAGTTGCGGATATACTCCTCCATAGCTTCCTTTTCTGGACGGGACAGGTTAAACAGGTGGCTGGAAGGGAGAGGGGCACCGGGCAGGAGGTCAGTGGCGCAGTCATAGGGGCGTTGGTGGGGGAGTGAAATGGCAAAATCTTTACTGAACACTGGCAAGAGGTCGTGGTATTCCTCCGGAACCCGGTAGATCGACAGGTGTGGCAGGTGGCGGAGGTTTACTGGAGGGAGGAACGGCAGAGAGAAGACAATGGGAGTGACAGAATGGACAGATGAGTCTGTGTTTCTGGAGCCAGGGGATACCAAGAACTAACAGAGTCTCCGGGGAGGGAATGACAAACAGCAGGATGGTTTCTCAGTGAGTTCCAGAAATTAGCAGGGTGAACAGTGCAGTTTGGTGGGTAACAGGGGGAGATGAGAGGCCCCTTCAAGGCAGTGACCTTCTTAGGGTATGGGAGGGGCTCAAGGCGAAGCTGAAGCTGACAAAATTGTCATCAGCACCGGAGTCAATGAGGGTTGTAACAGGGTTGCGAGCGGGACCAAGAATACACGAGGGAACAATCATCCAGAAGGGAGAGCTGGTAGAGATGTGGGTTTGGCTCACTATGATGCTTTCAGGTCGTGGTGAGCCCGGTCTTTTTGGTTTGAGGGGGCAGGTGGCTATGAAGTGACCTGGCTGTCCACAATAAATGCATAGTCGCTGAGTAACGCGCCGCTGACGTTCCAGGGGTCTAAACGGTTCTTGCCAACTCTTCAGGTCTGGTGGATGGTGAAGAGGAGGCAACGGGGGGTTCAAGGTGCTGCGGAGTCATTGGGGGCGCTGTGCCCGTGGATGGTGCTATGCTGCGCGTTTTATATCCCCGGTCTCGAACGCTTTCACGAAGCCGATTGTCCTATTTGATGGTTAGTGCAATTAATTCCTCGAGAGAGGTGGGTTTGTCCCTTGCTGCAAGCCCGTCTTTGAGCTTTTCGGATAATCCTTTAACACAAATCCCTCTTAAAGTGGCATCGTTCCAACGACATTCACTTGCAAGAATTATGACGCCACATAACTTGAACCTTGGGTGAGGGCTAGGATGCGCCGAGTGGTTTCCCTACCCTTGACGGGTTGATCAAAAACTTTTTTAAGTTCGTCAGAGAATGTCGTGTGGACCGGAGAGGAATTGGCAGCTCTTCCACGCAGGAGGTTAATAATAAATGCAATCTTGGATTTATCCGTGGGGTAACTAAACGGTTGAAGGTCAAAGACTAATAAAAATTGGCTACATGAACCAAGGTCCCTGGAGTACGGTTCGGTAGGAGGCAGGTGAGGCTCTGTGTATGGGAGGCGGGGTTGAGTGGAGGCTGTGGGCTCGGGAGCAAAACTCACGGAAGGATTGGGTATTAAAAAATTCCATGATCTCGCTGAGGTCTTTGTTGTGTCTGCCTATTTGTGCAATCTGATGGGCGAGCGCTTCCCTCCATGCCTCTGGTGTTGCTGGGTCCATGATGGCCAGAGTATTCTGTCACGATAGTAATACGTATCAGCTTTGACTGGACCTAAAAGCAGACTGAAGCGGAGGGAGTTGATTTAGAATGGTTTATTGAAGGTAGGCTTAGGGTAAGGATATCCAAGGCGAGATGGTGGACCATCAGGACAGGGAACGAGCAGGAAGTGGGGTCATGAGCAGGTGGGATAGCTTGGCGGTGTGGCTGCAGCGCACAGCGAGACGGGGGGCACGGAAGGAGCACTGGAGATGAACAAGGACACAAGGAGGTAAGAATGGTTTTGGGAAAGCGAGTTACTTACGTACAGGAGTGTACGTAGGGTCGGCTTGTGTACCACAATAACTCTGTGTTAATACGCTGGCGATAGTTTCCTGGATCCGGCAGACTTTTATGCAGGCAGTGATGAGTGCTGATAGAGGACAGGTGCGCTGCCCAGGTGGTGCGGATTTGCTGGGGGAGAGAGAAAGAGGGAGGTGAGGCACGACGCGCCACCCAACTCAAGCTCCAAAAAGGGGACTGCAGGAAACAACCATGACAGAAACCACCCGTCCATCCATTTTCAATACTGTTTATCCTGTTCAGGGGAGTTCCAGCCTTTTCCTGTTGTCACTTTAAATCACTCTAAATTGCTTGAGAACAGCGGCAAAGTGGGCGACTGGTTAGAGCGTCTCCTTCACAATTCTGAGGACCTGGGTTCAATCCCCGCTCCCGCCTGTGTGGAGTTTGCATGTTCCTCCCGTGCCTGCGTGGGTTTTCTCCGGGCACTCTGGTTTCCTCCCACATCCCAAAAACAGGGTTAATTGACAACTCTAAATTGCCTGTTGGTGTGATTGTGCGTGCGAATGGTTGTTTGTTTGTAAAGATCCCTGCAATTGGCTGGCAACCAGTTCAGGGTGTACCCCGCCTCCTGCCCGATGATAGCTGGGATACGCTCCAGCACGCCCGCGACCCTAGTGAGGAGAAGCGGCTCAGAAAATGGATGGATGCTTGAGAACAATGCCATTTTTGCAGCATCACCACACTAGTGATACCCTTTCATTGCACAATGACTCTCCATACTTTTTTATGTTCTAAATGTATATATTGTCATTGTGGGTGTTAGCGGTTGTTTGTCGTCATACTAGAGTGGCTGCAACTCCCGGAGACAAATTCCTTGTGTGTCTTGTAATATATAGTACTTGGCCAATTAAGATGATTCTGATACACTACAATGAGTGTAGAGGTTTGGAGTTGTTTGGAGGTGATGTATTGGAAGATAAAGTAAATTTTGCTTCTTGCTTTAGTAATAATGGCATTCATCATCAAATATGGGGAATCCCTCTGTCTCTTCTTAATGCCAAACACAGTTATACGTGTGACGTTTTTCTACATTATTTTTGTAACATGATGGTGCTATTAAGTGGTGGATAAGGTCACTGAAGGCCAAGTTTCCCAAACTTACCGCCTGCCACTGACCAGTGATGTGCACTACTGGCTGTCACGGTGGACACCTGTCATCATGGCGCCGTGTTTGTACTATTTTATCAGACTTGAAAGCTTGATAGAATTTTTTGGGACAATGACGCGGAACAGGCATTTGACTTTGTGAACTATTAAAGGCTTTTTGTATGGTGATGGGGGTCAACTGAAAGGTCATGTCAGCATACAAAGCAACAGTATACAATTGCTTGTGTTCATGAGGCTTGCAAAGATGTGTGTCACTCGCCGCCGTGTTTGTGTCATTTTAATTGATGACAACCTAAAAAAATTGCCATTTTTCAGCATATTAAATTAGCAATTAAACCTAATTTTGGTGTGCCAGCTGTTTTTCATGGGAGATAGCTGATGTTCTTATGAGAATGCTGAAGCGACTACACCGATGGCCGAGAGCTGATAAACCTTTGCATTCCTGCTTCCTGAACCTCAACCAGCCGGTTTGTTGCCACAAGACACAGAAAACCTGGTTTATATAATCTGGAGACAGAAAACTGATTGCAAATCTCCTCATGACTGGCACAGCATGGTTGGGGGGGAAGGAAGTGATGGATGACTGTTGAAAAATGGAACACGATCACACCCCAGTGGTGGTTAGAGACACCGCCTGTGGACATTAAAACACGTGGAAGAAATCCCACGTTCGTAATAAACAAAACCAACCTTCAGGAATATTCTAAATGTATAATGTGATGCCTGTGTGATTGTGTTTTTACACGTTGCCTTCCGAATTTGTTTCTTCTGAATGTGCCATTGTGTTTGATATCAACCTGTAAAAAGTGATTGTGCCAAGAACATTAGTTTAGCAACTCCGCTAAAGAGAGAGAACAAGAGTTGTAACAATTGTTTATTGTTTCTTTCATAAGCGTGGGAGACTACAAAATTGGGAGTTTTTAGATGAATATATGATTTTAAAACCCATTCTTATAGGCCAAATTGTAGACGAAATCCAAATCGATAGGTGGGGTCTTCTCCACTTCCCTCATCTCTTAGACACGCCCCCTGGGTATTTAACCCTTCCACTTCCGCCTCTGCTGGTCTCTTGGCTCTTTTCTCAACTTCATGCTGAAAGTTACCTAAGCCCACGCGCTGCACTACCTCCCATTTCCTTTGTTCGAACCACGCGGTTCGGGCCTGGGATGGCGATTTGGCTTCCAGGCCTCTACTTGTTCACCGCTAGGCAATCAGAGAAGCTGCTGATAAAGCTGCTGATAAAAGTACAAGTTACCCTTCCAGCCCAGTGTGAGCTCTCTGATTTACCAGCGGGTCCATGAAAAGGCAGGAAGAGAAACAGTCGCATTCTCCCACGTGTAAAGAACAACTTATTTTTCCTTTTTTCGGCCGTTTTTCTTTTCCTTTTTTCATCCTTCATCCCTCGTTTTCATCCTTCATCCCTCGTCTGAAGCTGCCTCTTTTTCCTCGGATGCTCGGAGACAGACCATCCCCAGGGCCAACTGATCTACGGTCATGAGTAGAGCGTGACAATCGTTGTCAGAATGTACAAAATGAGTGCCTAATACCTTTGGGGTAAAATACCAGCTTCAAACAAGTTCCAACTTTGTACTTGCTCACATGAGTCTCAACTTTACCCTCCCTGACTTTGATTCAATGCATTTCACGTTCATTTTTAATCCAGCCACACACGATTTTTCTTTACGTATGCCTATTTTCCCTTTCTATTGCCATTATTATTATTATTATTTTCTTTTCGGAGTAAAATCCCTCTGCATTGTTCCCCTGTAGTTTTCCCTGTTGATTTAATTACATTTTCTGTAAAATTCCACTTGGTCTTGTGCTTTGTTTGTGTTTGAGTGAAACAGTAAAGCCAACTATTCATTTTTATTAATGTAGCAACCCTTCTAAGTACTGAGATTGATTGAGGTTTTTCATCAATTTTCCTAAATAGTATGAATATAAAATGAGACGTGGTGCCTATATGAGACAAAGATTGTTTGATTGTAACGTTAAATGTACGTCGAACTAAACAGGAAGTGAATGCAGGCGTTCGCTTTCCGGCGTATTATTTTCCAAAGTTAATTACGCTTTTACCCAAAACCAATATAGACTACAGGGTAAAGACATATGACAGCAATATAAGATACAATAACTTGAAAAAAGCAGTGTTTGGAAACTTAAGCAAGCTGGCCTTTTTTTTTTAACTGAAAAGTTGTCATTTTGGAGGTGAGGGGTTGGACTCTCTTCCACTCTGGAGTTGCCCACGGTGAGAGGCACAGAGCAGGTGTGGTTATACTTATTGCCCCACTGCTCAGCGCTTGTACATTGGGGTTCAACCTGGTAGACGAGAGTGGCGCCTCCCTCCGCCTTCGGGTGTGGGGACAGGTCCTGAATATTCTTTGTACTATGCACCAACCAATGGCTCAGAGTACCCACCCTTTTTGGAACCCTTGGAGGCAGTGCTGGAGAGTGCTCCTGCTGGAGACTCCATCATTCTGCTGGGGGACTTTCATGGTCACTTGGGCAATGACAGTAAGACCTGGAAGAGTGTGATTGGAAGGAAGGGCCCCCTCGATCAGAACCCGAGCGGTGTTCTGTTATTGTACTTCTGTGCTTATCACAGATTGTCCATAACGAATACTATGTTCAAGCATAAGGGTCTCCATAAGTGCACTTGGCACGGGAGACATTGAGTCCGAGTGGACCATTTTCCGCGCCTCCATTGCTGAGACGGCTGACCGGAGCTGTGGCCATAAGGTGGTCGGTGCCTGTCATGGTGGCGTGGTGAGGGATCCTGGCAAGCTGAAGGAGTCCTATCGGGCCTTTTTGGCCTGTGGGACTCCTGAGGCAGATGATGGGGACCGGCTGGCCAAGGAAAATAAAGCTTTGGTAGTCGCTGAAGCAAAAACTCAGGCATGGGAGGAGCTCCGTGAGGCCATGGAGTACGACTTTCCGACAGCTTCAAGGAAATTCTGGTCCACCATCTGGCGTATCAGGAGGGCGAAGCAGTGTACCATCAACTGTGTATAGTGGGGATGTGGCTTTGTTGACCTCGACTCCGGACATTGTGAGTCAGTGGGGAGAATACTTCGAAGACCTCCTCAATTCCACCGACACGCCTTCCCATGGGGAAGCAGAGTCTGGGATCTCTGAGATGGTTTCCTCTATCTCTGGGGTTGAGGTAGGTGGTTAAAAAGCTCCTCGTTGGCAAGGCGCCGGGGGTGGGTGTGATTCGCCTGGAGTTCCTAAAGGCTCTGGATGTTGTGGGGCTGTCCGGGTTGACACGCCTCTGCAACATCGCATGGACATTGGGGACAGTGCCTCTGGATTGGCAGACTGGGGTGGTGGTCCGGAGGGTGTGTTCCTACTACAGGGTGATCACACTCCTCAGCCTCCTTGGTAAGGTGTATTCAGGGGTACTTGAGAGGAGGGTCCATTGGTAAGTCGAATCTCAGATTCAGGAGGAGCCGTGTGGTTTTTGTCCTGGCCATGGAACAGTGAACCAGCTCTACACCCTCAGCAGGGTCGTCGAGGATGCATGGGATTTCGCCCAATCAGTCAACCTGTGTTTTTCAGTATTTGGAGAAGGCGTTTGACCATGTCCCTCGGGGAGTTCTATGGGGGGTGCTCCGGGGGTTTGGGGTACCCAACCCCTTGATATGGCTCTTCGGTCCCTGTACGACCAGTGTCAGAGTTTGGCCCGCATTGCCGGGAGTAAGTCGGATTCATTTCCGGTGAGGTGTTGGACTCCGCCAAGCCTGCCCTTTGTCAGTGATTCTGTTCATAACCTTTATGGACATAATTTCGATACACAGCCGTGGCGTAGAGGGCGTCCGGTTTGGTGGCCTCAGTATTGCATCCCTTATTTTTTGCAGATGATGTTGTTCTATTGGCTTCATCAAGTTTTGATCTACAACTCTTACTGGAGCGGTTCACAATCGAGTGTGAAGCGGTTGGGATGAAAATCAGCACCTCCAAATCTGAGACCATGGTCCTCAGTCGGAAAAAAGTGGAGTGCCCTCTCCAGGTCGGGGATGAGATCCTACCCCAAGTGGAGGAGTTCAAGTATCTTGGGGTCTTGTTCACAAGTGAAGGAAGAATGGAACAGGAGATTGACACACGGATCGGTGCAGCGTCTGCAATGATGCAGAGCTAAGCCGAGAGGCGAAGCTCTCAATTTACAGGTCGATCTACGTTCCTACCCTCACCTGAATGAACCACATTATCCATCCATCCATCCATTTTCTGAGCCGCTTCTCCTCACTAGGATCGCGGGCGTGCTGTAGCCTATCCCAGCCATCATCGGGCAGGCGGCGGGGTACACTCTGAACTGGTTGCCAGCCAATTGCAGTGAACCACATTAGTTTAGTGAAAAGGTATCTAGTTGAAGTCTGTCTCGATGGCAGTAAATTATGTCACGTTTGAGCATTAATTCCAACACATTTATTTGCCCAGTGCCGAAACAAAACAAAAGTGCACAGCATCATACGCAATCGAGCGAAACGTACCATGTAACCATGTTAACGTCTTCCTTTCTCACTGTCACACATGCTTTGACCGTTGCAATGGATCCAAAATCTCCTCTCTGTTATCCTTTCGCTCTCCCTCTCTCTCTCTCTCTCTCTCTCTCTCTCTCTCTCTATTCTCTCTCTCTCTCCGTCTCTCTCTCCACCTGTCTGTGACCTCTGACCAAGTGTAGGGCTGTTTGTGTGGTCCCAGTTGAGCGGCTTGTGTTTTTCCTCTCAAAGTGTGGTCACAGTGACATCAATTTTGGTGAGAGTGTAACACCATTTTGTGTAACTGGCCCTTGTGTTTTATAAGGTATAATTGCCCTAATTGGGCGGAGCAACCACCAGGGTTTTCTACGGACCCATTCTCACCAACCCAGTTAATGTTTTCTGTCCACTACTGTGTAGCAGAATGAAGATGATGATACCTATTTTCAGTCTGTTTACAGTTTGTCTTAATGACAATGAAGTATTTCACACTAAATGCACTCATTTAGGCACCCAATGTCATGTCATGAATGTCAGCAAATTATAGGCGGTTATACGTTGTCATACTGTAGTTTCCATGAAACAATAATAAGAAGCAGTGGAAGGCCAATCGCAGCTGTCTCTAACATGGTGCCTGCGGGCATCAGGTACCCCCAAAGCATCACATGAATAGCCCGCGGGTCTATTCCAAAACTGGTCACCAGTAATGGGACAATGTGATTTCCCAGGAATGTTATAGAAGTGATCATTTGAAAATTTAAATGCTTGCAGGGATTTATAGAATTAGTTTTGCATATGGATATTTATCTTTTTCCCACCTTATTAAATCAGTTGCTACAGTTATTATTTGTGATTAAATCATTAATCTTCACAAAGATGACTATCCCTCCAGCATGGCTCAGGTGGTAGCGTGGTCATCTCCCACCCTGAAGGTTGTGGGTTCAATCCTTGCCCCCTGTGACCATGTTGCTACTGATGCTGCGGTGTCATTCGATGAATGAGCAGAAAGCGCTACTCGTACCTTGAAGGTTGAAAAGTGCTATACAAGTGAAAGGCCATTTAACCATCTCTTCTCTGAATCTTATAAGCTTTTAAGGATTTGTACTAACAGCCTTATAATTAAAAATAAATAAATAAATCAGAGGCATCAAATGTTAAAGGCTGGACCATTAATTGCAAGCTCTTTGTGATCAGTACTACTTTTTCGATGTTTCATATAATATTTGTTTTTGTCACAGCAGGCGCCCACCTGATTACATTGAGTCGATGGCATTTGTGATATTTGGGGCCAGAGGTCATACTGTTAAACACTTGTTGTTTCCAGTTATCTAGTTATCATTTTATCAAGTATCACATTTCAGGTGACTGTCATCTTATAATTTATACTTTTTCAACATTCCTAAAAATTATGGTAATGATGATGACGTGAATTATTTTTCCAGCCCTCATCTCTAAACCCTCATCATTGCTACAATTTCACCATTTCATGTTTCAATAATGAATATGAATTGTATTGTCACTTCAAATGAATCTCTTGGAAATGTAATGGCCACTAATGAGATGTTGTTTTGCAATTTTGGACATGAAAAGGGTCTACACAAATGTGTGTGTGTTTTATGTGTTTGCGTACGACACATTGGAAATGATTTTAAACCATATTTTTTTACACTAGGGAGCAAGCACTGACCAGGATTTTGATTTAGACCCTAATTTTCACATACATAATCAAAACATTGACAACAAATCACTTTGTAATGCTGATCATTGGGCCCAATTTCAACCTTGAAATGTGCTTAAAAGTAGTGACATACCCGTGTTTACACCTATTTACATTATACACTATTATTATGACTATCATATACATTACATGAAATAGTACCGGTAGAGTTGTGAATACAAACTAACAACAAAATAAGTAAATGAAAATACATTAATCAAGGTATACAGAATTAAGTAATGGAATTCACTAACAGTACATTTTATTTTTGCTCAGGTTTTGAACTTTTATTGTTAGAAGTACTTTTTTTTTCTGAGGTGCATCATTAGTGGTTGTTTCTCAGAAGTATGATGTTCTTTGAAATGTATTATCTGTGGTTGGAAAACTTAACCAGATATGTTATCTTGGTGCATGAGAAACACTTCCAGCACCCGTATTAACATAATCTTTTATTGGTCCCAAGGGATTTGAGTAGAGCTGTAAATCAGGGAGCAAACAGCAGGAACGCTAATTTTGTCTTTAGACTAATTTTAACCATGTGTCATAGCTTGCATTCTAATTACTCCTGAGGGGTATGAGAAGTACATGATTCACATATTATACAGCACAAAGCGGGTTAGTCCATCACAATGTCACTAGATTCCACATCGTTAAACAGAAACAGGTTATCTGATTAGGTTAAAAAAAACATGCATATGTTACTGATGGAGTCACTGATGGTGTAGTGGTGCACTCGCCTGACTTTGGTGCGGGCAGCGTGGGATCAGTTCCCACTCAGTGACGGTGTGAATGTGAGTGCGAATGGTTGTCCGTGTCTATATGTGCCCTGCTACTGACTGGCGACCAGTGCAGGGTGTAGTCCGCCTTTCGCCCGAAGTCAGCTGGGATAGGCTCCAGCGCCCCGCGACCCTAACCAGGATAAGCGGTGTTGACAATGGATGGATGGATGGATGTTACTGATGCATTAATGTTTATGTTCAATTTAATAGACAATCACAGTAACCTTTCATACTGTATTGTTGAAATTGTATATAGCATGGTCAATGATTTTGAAGTCTAAAAGGCAGATGAGATTTTTGTAAAATCTTTATTATACTGTATGTAATGTGATGACTTGTGATGCAGCTGCAATGAATAAAATGTTGACAATAACACAGAAGGACTATGAATATAGATAGTCAACATCTTTGTTAGTTTGTTAGCAGACTGACCTGAGCCCACAATAGGAGCTGCTGGGGTTCATGTGGGCATGCTCAAGCATGAAAAGTAAATTATTTTTGCATAGTACTTCATTGTATTGTTTGCACATATGGAGTTTTCCATAATATGTGAGGAACATTGTCCTGGTCTTGCTCTATGTTAACAGTACCTTGAGATAACCTTTGCTGTGCGTTTTTGAGTGTACTGTACTGTACTGTATACTGATGACTCCAAATTCAATAGTAAATGATTATTTTCACACTCCCCCAAAATTTCCGTGAACCCCTTACAAATTACGTACAATGTTATTTTCAGGTTAGGGTTATGCTTTTTGTCAGTGTAGCTCATAAACACAGTGATTGTTGTTGTGTTTTTTTACTTTCAAGGTAAAGGAGATGAACACTCTCCCAGCTGAACAAAGCTTTGCAAAAATTGATGAACATTTATGGTAGTTCTAAATTTGAAAATAAAAATATATTTTCAGCAATAAAAAGTAATATTTTAATTTTGTTAAAAAAAATTAAATGTACTTTTCTTGCTACATTGTTTAACATTGTGCTTTCATTACCTTAGCTCTCATGATTAACAAGTGCAACATGGTGGATTACGTGTTTGCCTCACACTTGGAGGTTCTGGATTCCTATCTAAACTTGGTGTGAGATTGGTGTGATTAAAAAAAATGTCATGTTAGATTAATTGACTATTCAAACTATATAATTGTGAGAGTAGGTGTTTGTCCAAATGTGCCCTACCCCAGACCCTCAACAGGCTAAGCAATAGAAAGTGGATGGATGATAAGAAACCTGACCTTTACATCAACATCGGTCAGCTTCCGACTGAAAGGTTCAGGTTACATTTGACAGACCTGTATCGGAATACTGTACGTAGGGCCGCAACCCAGTAACTGGCTCCGATCATTTGTTATGGGGTTGTACAGAAAGAAGAAAAAAAAACGTTATTTCATTGACATGCAGCACATCCTCTGACTGTTGTATTTTTCATTCGAAAAAATTGTTTTGCATTTTCCTGACACTCCACTGCTTTAACACAGAGCTAAAATGGCCCAAAACAAATTTTGCTAGATACTGTAGCTGCTTTAAAAAGTTGAAAAGTAAGCTCTGTAACTTTTCTTTTAACAGACATCTCAGTATGTTGTGTGTGTTTTGATATTTTGAAGCAGTCCGCGTAATGATGATGATGATGACAAAGTGCTATTTGTGTTGTAAATTATCCTCTCAAGTTTTTTTATAGGCTTTTTTTTGGCTGCTTACTTTTAGCAGTACATACAGGAGTAAATGTAATTTTGTTTCATGACTGGCCCATGGCTTATCGCTGCATGGAGGCGGCTTAGACCCGGTGTTGTAAATTTCGTGGACCAGCGCACATGAGCGCATCTGCTGTACTGACCTCTGCTCTGCTCTGCTATGGGCATGATCACAGTTGACTTCAATCCTGTCCAATCAAAGCGGCTCCCCTCATACCCTTTAAATGCGGCGCACTATTAGCGCACTGAACTTTGACATGGCAGGAGAAGGAACTGATTTGCTCGAGTCCAGGAGATCGAGCGTGCAAGCAGTTCTTAATTGGTTTGGGGGGGAGTTCACAGATCTGTGCCGTGAAGTTGGCACTTGGAAATCGTCCTCCGCCCTAGGTCATTCGTGTGCTCCCTGTGCCAACCAGCGGGATGATTTAAAAAAATATAAGAACAATTATGATAATAACAATGATAATAATAATAAGAAGAATGCATTTAATTAATTGATTTTTTTACAATGATTCAGAGTGTTTGATGCCCACTGTTCACATATTTTTGAATGGATGATGTCTGACATCGACCACACATCGCCTACTGTATCTGTTTGCCTGTGCCCCAATCAAATTCATTAAGTTCAGACCGACTTTCTGCCACCAAATTGTCAATGCCCTGTGCGCATGTCAAAGGCACACCCTCGTTGCGCCGGTACGCCCAGCATGGTGTAGACGGGTCTGCCAAATGGGCAAACGCGCAGCAAGCGCTTTCACCAAAAATCGACATTTGCCAGTTTTTACGCTCCGCGGCAGATATGCCGTCTACGAAAATAGAGCCAATAATCATTACATTCTCCTCCTCCATAAATATATATTTTCTTCTCCTTATGCACAGTGTCAGTCATGGTTCACACATATGTAATTATTGACATTGAAATTAAAAAAAAAAAAAATCCTTCTTCCTGTTTTTCTTTAGTATCATAACAAGTCCCACCCCTAATTCATTCACACTTCAATAAATAATGTGTTTGGCAGATACAGTATAAAAGCCTCTTTTTATCCTATTTGCATATGCGTGGGTGTGTGTGTGTGTGTGTGTGTGTGCGCGTGTGTGTGTGTGTGTGTGTGTGTGTGTGTGTGCTCCAGAGACCAAAATGATCAAACTCCTCCCAGGTACTACAGTGCAATTACCCAACTATCATTTGCCTGAGACTACTTTTACACTTTGATGTTGCTTCTCAAACATTGACGGATCATTTCTGTTCAACCCCCATTGGTACAGCCAGCGTTAATTACCAAGGTGATTACCATCTGCATCCAAACACAGGCTTTCCAAAGACTGGCTTCGGATCCTGATGTGGGCCGGAAGACTGCCTTCTAATCCAAATTGGATTATCATGTCAAATGATGGGTTCTACTTATATATATATATTTAAAAAATGCAATTAAAACTAGCGGGTGAAAAAAATATAAGCGTGTGAATTTGAGACTTTTTGAGTCTTGAATAATTTAGTAAGAATATCTTTCTATATTGCATTAACAGTAGTTCACTCATAACATCTCTTAATTTTCCTCACATAATTTATCAAGTAAATCAATCCATCTAGCCGTAAGAATTGCATGTGAATGCTGAGAAATACTGTTGCTCCAAAATGCCCCAAAAAGAAATGGGCACTATAATAATAATAATCATACAATAATATAATAATATAATCTGTCCACATTTAATAAAAAAGAAATGTTTTAGCATGTAAACACAATGCGATACAAAGGTTATCTGATGAATGCACTGTTTCCTATTCAAACATCTAGTTGATATGTAGTGGCTGTGTTGAATCTATGAATATCTGGACACCTGATAAATGATTTAATTTGGTTATCCACTAGGAAACTATCAGGCTCTGAAGCTCCTAAATGTTCTAGTGGTGAGTGAATTACTTTGTCAAGGTGGTGTTTGGGATGGCTGAGGGGGTGAACAGCTAAATGGACTTTATGAATATATAATCAGATTTATATGAATACAATTATTCATAAATTACTACTTGTATGAAATACACTCTAAATGTTGGGAACTCCCTAGACAGTCTGCATTCATTTTCCATACCGCTCATCTTCACTAGGGTCGCTGGCATGCTGGAACCTATCCCAGCTAAATATATATATATATATATATATATATATATATATGTGTGTGTGTGTGTGTGTGTGTGTAGGTCCCAGAAAGTCTGTAAAAAGCATCCAGAGAGAGAATCCAAGAAAAAAGAGACCCCACCCAAAATAAAATGGGATAGGCCAGTGCTTCCGATGCTTTGAATGAACTGTTAAACAATAGATAACTGATCACGATAGATAAGATCTCAGGTTAGGGTTAGCGTTAGGCATACAGTACCTAACATACGCTAAGCCATGTCGAGACAGGACTTTAGACGACAACCAGATTGTTCGGTAGTTTATATTTCTCTATGCCGTGTGTTTTTGGTCCATTAGCGTTCATACTTGAGTTGAAGTGAACCAAACTGCAGCGTAATCCAATTGGAAGCGCTACCTTTTCAATCGGTCTGCTCGATTGGTGAGCATCCTGGCTGAGATGGTTGCGTTCACACTTGAACAAACAAACCAAACTAACACAGCAATTTTACTAGAGTTGGTTTTAACTGAAACAAACTTGCCAAGTATGAACGCACTGCTTTGAATATGAGTCCACTTGCTTCAGATAACCTGCAATGCATTTTATTCTCTTTTTATGCATCCGAGATTAGAGAACTCCAACGTACTGTACCATTTTCTCTGGCATGTAACTACCACATCAATGTAGTCGGTACACCACAATTTGTCCATTTAAACCCACGGAAAAAGTACTTGTCATTTATGTTTTTGTCAACAAAATAGGAGGTCTAAATTCTCACTGATAACAACAGCAGCATAAATGGAAAAGTAATGGTTTAGACCAGTGTCAATTTCAGTTTGTAAAGGTTGTAATGGTTCCAATAAACTGTGGGGCAAACTGAGTTCTGCTTGGTTTACCTTCCATCAGAAACGCACACATATATACACACACATCACTTTGTCACTCTGATGCCAACAGCAGATATGTCCACGTTTTTTTTTTTCTCTTTTTTTCCCCCCCAGCTCATCGGTAGCACGGTGGGAATGCATTATTCAAATAGATCTTTGTTACTTCTCCAAGATGATTGTGGCACAATCAGCCATGAAATAAGTTTGCTCTTTTAAAAGTGTTATTCTCCCTCCAGGTCTCTCAGGTGTAGCTTTGTATTCAGGTCGGCTTGCCTGCGCCAAAAATCAATCTCAATCAAAGGTGGCGAGGAGTTTATCATAAATTATCATGAAAAGGGTTCCCACTCAGTAGATGCTTAATTACAATCTCATTTGAATAAGTTTGCATATTAATGAATTTGGAATGTAAATGGTTTTCAGGGTTTGTGATGGTGGGCTGAGGGGTAACCCACAGCGATAATGACCATCCTTTAAAATGTAACTGTATTTCACAAACACACACACACACACCTACACACTCACACACATACGTCCAAGTCCATGGATGAAAACACATAGCACAGCTAGTGTCAATAAGGTGGACAGAGGAGATATTCTTTTGCTTTTTATGATAGTTTTGGCCCTCATAATTTTCAACTGCCCCCACAGTTGTTACATCTTATGACCGTGCTAAAAAAAATAAACACATGCTCACATCTGGCGATAACACTGGCACGCACGCACACACACACACACACACACACACACACGCACACACACACACTGGCTATGTGACGTTAATGCGGGCACACGCACTCAGGGGCATTTTAATATGATTAATGGCAGAGTGTCTCTGACATTAATAAACTATAACCAAATTAAAGACTTCATTAGTCTCAACTTGGGCTCAGTGTTTGGTCACACGGTGAATCAGCGCCGTGTGATATTTGCCTCACGTGACTTTTTCTGCTTGTCCTTTTACATGCGCTGAAGTTTGAATTGATGGATTTAGAACTGCATCACACACTTACCTTCGGTGCTGAGGTTTACGCTAATGCTGCCAAAAGTTACAAAGACAGAATTAATGAGCAAAAGAATAGGAACGTGTGGAACAGATTACTTTGAAACATCCTCGCAACATGCTTCCATATGTTACCTAGTTTCATTCTAATGATTTCTTTGTAGGCGGCACGGTGGCCGACTGGTTAGAGCGTCAGCCTCACAGTTCTGAGGAGCCGGGTTCAATCCCCATCCCCGTCTGTGTGGAGTTTGCATGTTCTCCCCATGCCTGCGTGGGTTTTCTCCGGGCACTCCGGTTTCCTCCCACATCCCAAAAACATGCATAAATTGGAGACTCTAAATTACCCGTAGGTGTGCATGTGAGTGCGAATGGTTGTCTGTTTGTATGTGCCCTGCGATTGGCCGGCAACCAGATCAGGGTGTACCCCGCCTCCTGCCCGATGACAACTAGGATAGGCTCCAGCACGCCCGTGACCCTAGTGAGGATAAGCGGCTCAGAAAATGGATGGATGGATGGATTGATTTCTTTGTATTGTAATGTGTAAGAGGGGAGACTATAGTACATCAGATAGTCAGACAAGTGTAAGTATTGTATGTTATTTTAGAAAGAATGGCATTCTGTTTGCACTCATTTGTTTTTTTTTTTTTTAACATTATTTGTACCAATGGGAGCCATATATAATTGAAAGAAAACCCAACATATTAATACATATTGTTGAGGACATTTTTGTCACTTATAAAATGTTAAATGCAACACAAATGTTCTCCAGTCTGGTGGATTTTCATATTAAAAATGTATTCTTGTCCATTTCAGTGGTGCCCAGCGTGACAAATCTCTTGCTGCCAGAATTAGGAACGCAAAGAGTGTATTAAGCGGTTCTGTCAGGAAGGACTTAATGAACTGACAGCTCATGCTGGGATGTTTTTGAATAGTCAGTCAGAGTTGATCCACTTCAGCCAAACCTTTCAACTGCTACGCATACAGGTGCAGTGTATCCAAACTTCCCTTTACTTTCCCCGATCAGATTTTCTCCAGATAATGTGAGTGAACTGGATTGCGTCATGTGTGCAGACGCTGATGCTGTTTGCATGACAGGCTCCAGCTTCAGAAAATGTGCTCCATTTAACGCTGAAGTAACCCTTAAAACAAGGTTGTAATGCGGTTCTGAATATTCACTGCTGTCAGCACCCATATAAGGAGACTTAAAGAGTTTATCCCTGCTGCTAATCTGTGATGACCCATTTATCTGCAGCACCGTGGGGAAATAACTTGACACAATGGAAATAAATCGGAGACTAGAGTACCCACCAGGACTGTCTGGGGCTGATGTCAGGATAGAGTCTTTATTCTTCATTTGACGAATTTGGATTTATGAACAAACACAATGATTTCAATGTATTTGCTATTATTTTATTTTGCAATATAAAATCATACTAATTTGATTCTGTGCTTTTAGAACAGTTGAGATATGGTATTCATCCTGATGGCCAGCAAAATATTTTTGTGTATGTATGTCTGTCTAATTAAGAATTCATGAGGGCAACATTTCCAACATTATTGGTCAAGTGTTATCTGATTCTTGTCTAAAATGTCAAATAGAGTAAATTTTGGGTGTGTTCTGTTTGAGAGAGGACAGGGCAATCAAACATTTAAATGCTAAATCTATAACATTCAGCATACACATTTGCTAAACGCTCCATTTTTATTATCGGTCTCAGTGGTTATGAACAATTAGAGAGTGATGTATATCAAACTAATGTAGTGCACATCAATCCTAACAAGAACTTGTGTTGAAATAGTTGCTGTTGATGCACAAATTTCTGCCGAAGTAATTTTCAGCATTTTTAGTTTTTTTTTTTTTTTTTTTAACTCCTTGCTACAAAAATGTTTCCACTTCTTAAGAATTGTCTATTAGATTTTCATATTATTGCACAATGACATTTATAAATGAACTATGCGGAACTAGTCTAATCAGGGTTAACTTAATATAGTATAAAATA
>NC_084535.1:24851865-24916865 GCF_024500275.1 Phycodurus eques
GATAATCTTATTTCTCACCATCTGGAGTCCTTTAAGTGTTATTTTTAGCAAACTCCAAATGCGGGCTTTCATGTGTCTTGCACTGAGGAGAGGCTTCTGTCGGGCCACTCTGCCATAAAGCCCCGACTGGTGGAGGGCTGCTGTGATGGTTGACTTTCTAGAACTTTCTCCCAACTCCTGACTGCATCTCTGGAGCTCAGGCACAGTGATCTTTGGGTTCTTCTTTACCTCTCTCACCAAGGCTCTTCTCCCCCGATTACTCAGTTTGGCCGGACGGCCAGCTCCAGGAAGGGTTCTGGTCGTCTCAAACGTCTTCCATTTAAGGATTATGGAGGCCACTGTACTCTTAGGAACCTTATGTGCAGCAGAAATGTTTTTTATAACCTTGGCCAGATCTGTGCCTTGCCACAATTCTTTCTCTGACCTCTTCAGGCAGGTCCTTTGACCTCATGATTCTCAGTTGCTCTGAGATGCACTGTGAGCTGTAAGGTTTTATATAGACAGGTGTGTGGCTTTCCTAATCAAGTGCAATCAGTATAATCAAACACAGCTGGACTCCAGTGAAGGTGTAGAGCCATCTCAAGGATGATCAGAAGAAATGGACAGCACCACAGTTAAATATGAGTGTCACAGTCTGAATACTTATGTCTATGTGATATTTCAGTTTTTCTTTTTTAATAAATCTGCAAAAATTGTAACAATTACATTTTCAATACGGGGTGCTGTGTGTACATTAATGAGGGGGGGAAATTAACTTAAAATTATTTTAGCAAATGGCTGCAATATAACAAAGAGTGAAAAATGGCCTCACAGTTCTGAGGAGCAGGGTTCAATCCCCGACCCCGCCTGTGTGGAGTTTGCATGTTCTCCCCGTGGCTGCGTGGGTTTTCTCCGGGCACTCCGGTTTCCTCCCACATCCCCAAAACATGTATTAATTGGACACTCTAAATTGCCCGTAGATGTGAATGTGAGTGCGAATGGTTCTTTGTTTGTATGTGCCCTGCAATTGGCTGGCAACCAGTTCAGGGTGTACCCCGCCTCCTGCCCGATGATAGCTGGGATAGGCTCCAGCAGGCCCGCGACCCTTGTGAGGATAAGCGGCTCAGAAAATGGATGGATGGATGGATAATTAGTATAATAATCAAGCGGGTGGAATTTAATGTTGAACAATAATCTATTTAAATATGACACAAAATATAGTATTACTATTAGTATTATTGCAGCTAGCTAGTACAACTAATACAGTACATTGTCTAAAACTAACAGCTTGAGATTAGGTTAAGGAAGTTGATCCTATCCACACAGTAAAATGGCACAACTCCTCCACAAAGCATTATTCTGCTGTACAAGACACTGGGTGTCGAAACAGCCCATGGGCGATCAAGAAAATGCACTCGAAAACCTATTCCTGGTAAAAATACAACATTATCAAAAATTAAGACCTATTCCCACACTCACCTATTTGGTCTTCAGGTATGAGGCTCTCGATGGGCAAACCCAGCTCTGAGCTTTGTCGCAGGTAACTCTTCATCTGAGTTATAAACTGACGGAGAGTCTGAAGTAGTTCCAGTCCAGAGGCGAAGCTTTGCCAAGTCGGGGTGCCCGCACCCTCACCCATGTAGCTCAGGTAGTCTTGCACCAGGGAGCCGAAGTAGGAGCCTTTATCCCTGGACAATTCGACCACCCTGCGAATGGCTCTCTTTTCAGGTGTCAACAGTGAGTTAAAAACACCACTCATCTTGCGCAGATGACCTCTAAGTGCTTTCTGAAGGACCAAAGCACTGGCACTTGACCGGCGTCTTATCCTGTGCCCAGGCGGTATCATTGTCAGGTCCTGGTCTTGGTCCTGGTCACTCTCCAGGCCGACACCATAATCAGGCTCCTCTTCATCTTCATCCTCCTCCTCGTCATCGTCTTCCTCCATGCTGCAGTAAAGAAGATGGGACGAGGGTAGTGAAAGGGGGAGGTGGGCGTTAAAATCAGCCACTGTCGGTGGACTTGGGTCATGTAGAGGAGGAAGGAAGAAAGGTGAGGACTGAGAGAAATCTAGGGAGTCCGAAGAATCTGTAGAAATGCTCATGTCACTCAGACGCTGGCTAACCTCCTTGCCTTCCTCTCCTGCTTCTTCTCCACCTCCTCCTCGCACTGCTTGTTTGCTTATAGTCATTAGGGAGGAATCTGGAAGACTGCTGCAGGGCTGGATGCAAGCTTTGCCACCGTTCTGCTGGGATAGTTTGGCCTTAAGAAGGGCCTTTTCAATAGTCTTGTCCTCTAGTGCCAGATGACATTGGACATCCTCCAGTGAGGAAGATGGTGACGATTTGGCCCTTCGAGGCGAGGAGGATAGGGATGATAAAGAGATGGGCAGAGAAGGCCTGGGGATGGAAATAGGGGAGCTAATGCTGAGTCTCTTCGGCGGGGATGATGAGGGGCTGATACTAAGTGATGAACCAAGACGGGATAAGAGACTACTGCTACGCTCCTTCTCTTCACCCTTCTCCTTGGGGACATTGATCCAGGAAATTTTCTCTGGCATACTTTGTTGCCGGACAGGAAGGCCTGATTGCTGTGTTGCAAAGCGAGGTGGGGGTGGACGGGTTGGTGGAGACCGTGACGGAGAGTCTTCACCACTTTGCTTCTTTTGAGTTTGTAGGTCTGTATTGATGCCAAGACTATGAGATTTGTTTTCATTTGACAGTTTGCTGTCACTGATATGAGAGTTACAACCTTCAGGCTGGTCACCGCTGAAGTGCGGTGTGTTTGTTTCTGTGCTATGGTTTAGAGGTTTGTTATTCAAACCAGAATAATTTGATTTAGGGCTGTGGTTGCGGTCTAGTTGATGAACCTTAATGAAAAGAGGATTGATGAAGCACAGTGCCCCATTGGACTGGCAACACTCAAGCTCTGAAGGGGTGCGAGTTAGAAGTCGAGGGCGGCCTGGGGTGGGTGCAACTGAGAGTGGTAGCTGGCCAGGTGGAGGTGGTCTGTCTGGAGCTGTGGGACCCAATAAAAAGGCAGAACCATTCCTCTTATGGCACAATTGAGTGTCCCAGAAACCTGTACAACAACAAATTACATTATTTATTATAGGCATGTGATGCTGATTTACAAACTGATAAAAAAGTAAACATTTTCAATCACCAAAAACCGTGCAAACCACATACGCATTAACTACTGTTTTGGACCAGGAACAATTTAATGATAGGCCTCAACAAAGATGATGAACCTTCTGCAGTAGCGTGCACTGGGGGCCTAAGCCTTATGAAAGGCATTGACCTGGATTTACAACTTACATCAAATTGTATTGATTTATTTCCAACAGTCTCTTGTATTCATTTCATAGCATGTGTCGTGGACGAGTAGTCTCCAGTTGTTTAAGGGTTCATTTTTGGCGGGGTGGGCAATCAGATTTCATCTTCTGTGTGTTACTATTTGAATGTAATCTTCTCAGGGACTTCAGACTCAAGATTACTGGCCGATGCCATATAAACACAATAGAAATGTCCGGTTCTTTTTTTTTTTTTTTTTTTTTTACCAATCTGAACCAATCAGATTTCAGATTCAATAAACAGTGGTAGCTAGTGGGCCCCTGGTGACGTTATAACTTTTCCATCCTCTGATTGGCAGCGAAACATTAATTGAAGGAGAATGTCAGTGCTTGATGGTTGCGCCCTCTTGGCAGCAGTCTTGCAACAGCACCGTTTCTGATGAGGGGAATGTCTGGGCTGTTCGACTGTCACCGCTTGTTGTTTTTGTGCCTTGAGAAACTCTTGCTACAACCATGGAAATGTCGGAGCTGGGGGACTGCCTACGATGGTGCCCTACAACTGGACGGATTGGGGGGGGGTAGCTGAGCTGTTCGGCAAAGTGGCCAGAAGGAGTTAATGAATGATGCAGAGCTAGATGGGACTTAAGAATGAAGACATTTCTTTCTGTATTTGTAGTACTGTGTATGTGTGTTACTCGCCAGATGGTACGGCTTGTATACTTTGAACTTGGCTTCTAGCGAATGGGGGTGACGTCATGCACGCCAGGATCGCAACATCTATGATCCACTCGTAAAGGGAGACTCCAGACCTCCTCTTTCATCTATACCCGCTTCATACAATGAAGAGTATGTATGAATGGATATTTTTATGTTGTTGTTTTTTTTTGTATTGTTTTCTGACAGTGGCCTCTTAGAAAAGTAATTTCGGCCCTCTGTATGTTCCACATATATTGAGGACTGACATACCTTGGAAGAAAGTGATAAAACCATGAAAGGCAACACAGCCAATTAATCAGTTAATAATGGACGAACAAAAAAAAATACTGGGTTTATTGACACAAACTTCTTTGACAAGCAGAATTCTTAGAACAGCGGTACGTCTGAAACACCACTCAGCTCATACAATTTGGAATTCAACCATTCAGCCACCACCACCTCCGTGATCCATCACATTACCAGAGACCTCAAAATTCAGCAAGTATCAAAGGATTAACTCTGTGTGTGACGACTGCTGAAGTGAAGTGCTTTTGCATGTTGAGAAGTCAACTTTTCTGGGGACAAATCCTTTGATACAAAACCGCCAAAGCAGAGTCACAGCAGCTTCTTTGCCCACAGATGCAATAATGAAGCACACAAAGAACACTACCTACTATGAAACATGGTGGAGATTCAGTTACAATGACATCTCAAGGCTATTGGGGGCTTCCTGGGGCAAAATGCACTGCTCTAATTCTTTGTTTTGTAAAATAATTATGTTGGGCCAAAATGTGAATTGGTTAATTTTCTTTACATTTACTACTTGTCAATTTCAAGTATTTCAATTACCATTCTGTCCACAAAGGTTGTGTGTAAGTGAAAGTTTAGTTGTAGTATTACACACAAACCACCAGAACACTATCCTTAATAGCAACATAGACTACAAGAGTTGATGGCCCCTGTGTAAATAAACTCACATAATCGTTTGGATCTTTTCCACAAGCACAAGCCAGAGGAAGCCTATTAAAGCATACCTCTCCGATGTATATAAAGACCTGAAAGAGCAACAGCTTTCTGCTGACGAACTTAAGACGCAAGTAAGATGATGCAATTGGTCACATCTACGGTGAAACTACAAAGGATATCTGTTCTAGTCTTTTGATGTTGGCTGAGCAAGGTCAGAAAAAACATTATACCTCAGCTATAACAAACTTATTATCCCCATACAACACATTTTCCAAAGAAATTTACAAAATGAAAAACATTGTTTGGTCTAAGTGTGCATTTTGGCTTCTCTGTAATCTCCCACTATTTCTACCAAGCCCAGTATAATATGTTGAAGAGGATCAACTAAATTTCGCATCACTTACTCCTGGTAAGTCAACACGAGCACTTAAACCAATCTTAAAATACACTTTAAACTCAGCCCAGAACCACAGCTGCTCATTTTTGCAAGCTTAAAGGCATAACCTTAAATTGACTCACACAATGATAACCTTCTAAAGTACCGCCTGTGCCAGGCAGTAAAATGAGAAATATAAACACTGACGTAAACAATACAGCATGAGTACCAGAAACAGACCAGCTCCTTCCAACAAGAGAAAATAGATGACAACAATACTCACTGTGATCCCAAAGCTTGATGACAAACAGGTTAGATGTTTATATGGGACTGGGTCCAAATTCTCAGGACCCTTCGACTGGTTAGTGTGGTAACTACACTGTTACATTGCCGCAAGCTGAAACTCAACTGTCTTCAGCCAAACTCCTACTCAATACTTGTTATGATTCCCTCATGGTAATGTGAGTTTGGGAGGGCTGTTACGGGAGTCCCCGCCTCTTTCCCTCCCTTTCAGCTGTAGGCAGTCTTTCCCTGTAGTTCTTTCATGCCTAACCCCCGTTTGCTCACCCACTCTAAACTTCATGTTTCCTTTTTTTTTTTTTTTTTGCAATAGTTTTAGTTTGAAAACAGTCTTAAAGCAGTGTCTCAGTACAGAAGATTTCGATTTCTAACAGGGGTTTTATTACCAAAAGGGGATTTGTGTAAATGATCGTACAAATAATGGATCTGCCCCTCGTATTTGTACATCACCTTTGTTGAGTTGCTGTGAACACATTTCAATGCCTTGTGTTACATGATTCACTGCCATTTCTCACTATTTAAATGTAATTTTGTCTTGGACACACCAACATGCCATTGTCTTCTTTTGAATAAGTTAAAACATGTCTGTTGTTTTTATTTGTTTCCTTATTAAAACTCATTCACTGCCAGCCTTCCCAGGTAACATGGATATTTGACTTCTAAAGTCGTCAATGGCAGTGAATATGTTTTAAAATGTTTTGTAGGGCCAAAATTAGCATCTTATTCAGAGAATATACAAATACTGAATCATCGTCGTTTGGAATATTATATATACCCTCGTGAGGATAAGCTGAATGGAAGATGAATGAATGAATTATACATTATGTTTTGAGAGCAGTTTAGTCTTAGCGAGTTCGACCAAGATCTACAGTATGCAGGTATAAAAAATGAAAGACAATATTTTCAGTTTTTGCCATAGCCTGCTTGCATTCGGGCAAAAAGTGACCCACCACATCCAGCAGATGAAACTGCTGTGAAATTGGCTTTGTTACAACCAACTACAAGACAGGAGAAGAACAGTATCGATATGGTCCATCACATCATAAATAACCTCTTTTATAAAAATAGCAAAATAGCTGGAACGGAACTGTCCATAACAAGACAGGCAGCCTTCAGTTTTTCCACGACACAGCAAAGTTGGATATCCCTGCCCTTAGATGTAACTTGACTCCCCTGACATTCACCGTTTACACAGGTGTTGTTACAGCTTTGATAGTACCTTCAAAAGGTGGAATATTGTCAGCATTTGACCTCGTCCCATTCAGTGTCCGTGCTGCTTAAACAGAAGAAAGGCACTGGAAAAACAGCTGTTAAACCGAACAGGCTAAAAGGGAATATTTTATCTACCAAAGAAGTCAGATGTACATTAAGACTTAAGGCTTTGGTCACGTTGGGAGAGGTCTGAGCTCTACTTTCAATTATACAATTACTTGGAAGGCAAGTTGTACACTATGGATAGACCGATTATCGCCTGGGTCGATTATCGGGGGCCAATATTCAGCATTTTGACGCATGTCAGCACCGGGTTTTTTTGTTTTTTTTTTTTTTAATAAATCCAATGGCCGATAAGCCATCAATTTAAAACTGGGTAAACTTCAGAGAACTACTTATTTATTTGAATTTTCAGTTCACTTTATAAGAGATGCTGCTGACCCTGGGAACACCCTGCACCTTTTGTTTGCACTTATTACAAAGATACGATCGAGAAGAAGATCAACATTTCAGTTGTATTGAAATTTGAGGAAACTTAATTTACTGGGGAAAACATGAGGAAGCTATTTACTCATTTACATTTTCATTTAACTTTATGAGACATTACGCTGAGCCTGAGCTCCCTGCACTTGTTGTTAGGTTTAAAACAAAGATGTCTATTGTTTAAGATTAGCAAAAATACTAAGTTGCAAATATGAAAAGCTGTTCAATACATTTAAGCAAAGTGTTGGCGTTTGTATCATTCAAAAACTTTACGCTACTATTTTCCTTTTTACTGCATATGAATATCAGCACGGCTAGGTTATCTTGCCTTCTGGAATATTAATAATCGGTATCGACCCTGAAAAAAAAAAAAATCTGTCTCTGTATTGTACACTGCAAAGCTCCAGAGGACCACCGTTTTGTAGACATGGCAGCTTATTAAATATACAGCACAGCAAAGAAAAACAAGAACAAGTCTGCTTTTTCAACAACACAATTAAATTAACAAAATCGGATTCTAATCTGTGGACTGTCAACAATTATCCACGTTACTAAATATTCATAGGGAGAGCAAAGATTGAGTCTAGGACTGGTTTACATCTACTTTGGAAGTTGACCCAATCTAAAGTGAGAGAAAGTGTGACATCCAAATATCCCTTATTCTTCACCTACTTTCGAAAAATTGTCTACAAGGTCTGTCTATTCCTTATCTACTGTACACCGCTTGTCCTCATTAGGGTTGTGGTAGCTGGAGGCTATCTCAGCTGACTTTGAGTGAGAGGCAGGGTACACCGTGCAGCAGTCGCCAGTCAATATAAACAAATCAATTAACCTCACATGTATGTTTTTGGAATGTGGAAGGAAGCCAAGAGTACACAGAGAAAACTCCACACAGGGTCAACCATGAGGCACTGCAACACTGGTGCTTTCTATGCAAGCCAATTATTTTCAGGAACGATTACTAGGTGTAGAAGTCCACGTTTCTGTCTTCAGCCTGTATGCTGTCTGTCACACCAATTGCCATCCAAAGACCTCTGTTGTCTGAGGTCATAAAGATGAAACTATAAAACAAAGGACCGCAAACAACTTCTGTTAGTTCTGTTAAGAAGCATTGTCTTAGGAAAATTAAAAAGCACACATGTACAGTGTAATCCAAAAACAATTAAAATACTGTCAATTTGGGGTTGTTCAGACTAGTCAATTTGTCAATTTTCCTACTCCACAATGACGGTCAGCGCGTGATGTCAACTCGATGCCAATCCCGTGTTTTTGGCTTGACGAGCAGACATAGAAACTTGAGTGCGCTGAATGAAATAAACCCATCACCTGAATTGATTTCAAGTCTCTATTCCTGAATGTGCAGCTTTGGTAAGTTAGGGAGAGCCAGTGAAAGGGGAAAAAAGCCAGAAATTCATCACATTAGAGTCGACAAAAAAAAACTGCAACCGCATACTGTGGATAGACACAGCCAACCAAATTACAGTTTTAGCAATGTGTAATGTACATGTTTGGATTTGCATACATAAAATCTACAGATCTTTACTTCTGGGATGACCGTACACTGTGACAACAACAAAATTAAATCGGGTGAACGAATTGGTTTCTGGCAAAACGGCTTGGGAATGTGAGTAAAGGGAATAAAGACAACTCAACTTTACCTTAATTAGATTGTGCTCAACAGTGGTAACTTAATAATGGCGAGAAATCACACGGACACACAAAGGCACGCACGCACGCACACGTGTATGTGAACATCTGAGCTGCCTTTTACATACACTGAGTCAAACCTCACCATTGTCTCACCTTACCTAAAATATATATTTTTTTTTTCATAGGGGAAAGATGGGGAAATATGCCTTTGAATACTCAGAAACCACATTAAAATAAGGGTGTGATGACATGTGTCGCGCTGGACACCTTAATAGGCTCCCATAGTGAGGAAGTCTGGCAGATTTAATTCTGAGCTGAGTCATAGCATGAGAGCCTGAATGGACAGAAAGGTCACTCTTGGGGTGCTACATTCCACACAACAGTTTCTGCGTCACACAGTTATCTTGGTCAGTGGTTGTGCACAAACTACAATAACATATATGACCTTATCAAATGTGTCGGGTGTTTTGTTTTTTTTGCTGTCTTCTAATAAATACTTTATTTTAAGAAGAAAAACAAGATAAAAATAACTATTGGTACAGAACTACTTCACAGATGCTGTAAATTATTGAAATGATGAAAAATGGTTTCTAGAGAAGGAAAGATCCCTAAGGGCCCAGTTCTGAGTCAATGTCCAGTTGAGCAACATTTAACCAAGCCTGCAAGACTTTTGCCCCTCAGCCTCGGTGCTGGAATGCTAGTAAATTTTGTGAATGTGTGTGTGGAAGGGGCTGGGAATTTGGTCTTTTTGCAAAAATCTAGTCCTCTGAGAAATAGGGGAAAGAAATACATTTTACCCACAGCAGGAAAGAGTTGTATACTCCCATATGCTCAGAATACAGTACTTCATGTGTTCATATGGTTGTAACAATTCAGCTGCACATTTCCACATAGCTCGCTAACTCTCTCCCTGACTTAAGAGGACCATGCCAGGTTCAACACCATAATGTTCATTTGCACCAGTTATTCCATTCTTGATATACTGTATAACAACAAAGGCAAACAAACCTGCTCCAAGTTTCGCGACCTCCACAAGCTCAGCAGACGTTTTGGCTGAAGCGATGGCCTCTGGCAGCTTCAAGGTAAAGGGAAGCACATCCCTGAGAAAATGCAACAAAGCAGACTGAATTGGAGCAAAACAACGTGAGAAAGGAATAAACAAGTTGAAGCGTGCCTAAACTGTGTGAGTCACTCTGCTGAGCATGGCTTGGTTTTGGCAGAACCATGGATACAAACACTATTGAGAGGGGAAAATGTCCATGTTCTCGCTACCCTGTGTGTGTGTCTGTGTGTGTGTTTTAAACCTACAGGAATCAAAGCTAGAGAGTGTTTGCAATCAAAGTAACAAATTAACAATAACTAGAAACCAAAACAGAAATATCTCAGATTTGTCTTTTGTCAAACCCGTGTGTTTTCAGTTTAGAATAAAAAAATCGAGGAATTGGCCTGTTCCAACACTTTAGGATGGGAGTGTACATGATACAATGACAGTGTTGCCAATCTTTTGAAGACACAGTCTGAGCACCATGAACTGAAGTGTTACGTGTACTTTACATTTGAGTTGACAAAAGTTAAAAAATACAGCATGGAACAGTATTTGACAGTACAAATGGATCGATGATGAGACACACAAAAAAAAAAAACAGCAAGTTGCAAGAGCAACTTAAGTAATTCTGAAGAATGGACACACCTGCTGATACAGCAGAAAGCTACAAGACGAAACAGGTCTGCAAAGCTCAGGCCAGATGCTTCCAAAGAGAAAGCTGGAGGAAAACAACAGGACAGCTTGTTCAAAATTAATTTAATGACAGGGCATGGTGAAATGGCAATCAAGCTTTCACGTTTTAATGTTATCTAAAGAAGTTAAAGCATGACACATTACTGTGGGGTATCTTCTGTTTCTTAGTTATTTGTGACATGCAACACTTTTCAAGAGACATTTCTCAGAACAAGTAAGGTAAGCACAAGAAGTTCTGACCATACTGAGGTTTTGTTTGAATATTTGCAATTTTCAACTAGTCGGAAGGCAAAAACCTTGACTTGACTGCACAATGGTTTATTTAAGTTCAATAAGCCTTTCAGCACCATTGCGAGGAAAACACCCATCTAACAGGAAGCGCGTCTATAATCAGTCAAGAATGTAGACTGACACCGACTGACTCACAACTCAACATGTATTATTCTGCTAATGTCACATTTAGAAGGAGAAAGTCCTGCTTCAAGAGTGTCTTTAAGCTTACTGTACTGGCTCTCTTTGACAACAAAGTCTTTCACAGGAACTGGGGAGTTCTTGTCCATGCGTAACGATATGACCTTTTTCTGCAGGCTTGATGACTTCCTCACCACAAATGTCTACAGGGCAGGGGAGAAGAAACATCCAAAGAGAAGACCATCCAATTAGATTCAAATAAAGGTGTGACACTGTCTTTTTGTAATGCATTTTAATAATGGCTTTTAGAAGGATAATGCTCAGTTTTGATTAACTCTTTTAGTGACACTGTCTTTTTGTAATGCATTTTAATAATGGCTTTTAGAAGGATAATGCTCAGTTTTGATTAACTCTTTTAGTGACACTGTCTTTTTGTAATGCATTTTAATAATGGATTTTAGAAGGATAATGCTCAGATTTTATTGACTCTTTTATCAATGTTTATTATTGCACTGCAATTGTGGTTTTCAGTGGTGTAAAGGGGTTCTTACTTAACTGTATACTGAGTGTTTCGATTACCCTGCAGGTCCAAGTGTCCAAATCCGATTTCCATGATGTGTATATTTCAAGGGACACATATGCAATATGACAGTGTTAACATTCACTCAACACTTGAAGAAACCTGCATGCGCAGATGCCCAAAATGCACATTAAAAGGTACACACGTCCACACCGAGAAGTGACAACACGAAATTAGCAAGTTGACAGATATGATTATTAAACATTAAATGGCAGAATTTGTCCGGTAATTTTTAATTTAGTAATGTAATTGATCCTACTGTCCCATGCGGAATCAAATTCTGTAGGTGTACCCCTCTTATTATATTTGATTTTCTCCACATCTAAAGACAGCATGAGATCCTTAACCCACAGGGAGGCTTTGAGGGCAAACAGTGATTTCCACTCCAACAAAATTCTCCTTTGTGCTAATAGAGAGGTAAATGTGCTATCTTTAAACTTCTTCCTAATTGCTTGGGAGTTAGGTAATACTCCAAAAAGGGTCAATTCTGCACAAGGTGTCAACTTCAAATTGCATGTTCCTGCCAGATGTTTAAAAATATCTGACCAGTTAACCTGCAGACGGGGAGATGATCAAAACATATGAGTCATGTTTGCTGGAGTTGAGTGACATATATTACATGTATCTGCATTATAAGAGTACATTTTAGATCATTTCGAATTGGTGAAGTAGAAACAGTGGACAACCTTAAATTGTATCAAATTAAGTTTGGAGCAAGCTGAGCAGTCATTTACTCGTGTTAAAGCTTCCAGTCACCATAACTCTACCAACCTACTCTCTGCTTTCCAATCTGTTCCGATTTTATCGAGCGATGTCGTTCAAAAGTATACATTTGGGAGATAAGACCCTTCTGATTTGTGGGAATGTCCAAAATTCAATTTTCAAGTCAATTACTAAGACTCTACAGCAGTGTTCCCCAACCTTATTTTCCCCTCACGGACCGGCTGTGGTGGCGTGCGTGTATGAATGTGTGTGTGTGTGTGTGTGTGTGTGTGTGTGTGTGTGTGTGTGCTTTAAAAAAAATAAAAAATAAATGTTTTATTTATTTAGTTTTTTTTGACCACTTAACTGACTGGGAGCATTTCCTGCCGACACGCTGCTTATACAGAGGAAAAGCGGATGTGGCTGAGGTCAGCGTGCGGACGTAAGGGGGGAAGGGTGCGTAAAGGAGGACGCTAAAGCCACGCCCCCAGTAGGTATATCGCGTTGGGGTGTGCATTGTGTGTGTGCACAGTTTGGCTAAGGACCCCCGAAAATGGCACCAAGAAAAGACACACTTACGAAGCACAGTTTAAACTGCAAGCTATCAGTTACGTGGAGGAACATGGGACTCGAGCACCCGCGAGAGAATTCAAGATCAACTAATCCATGGTCCCTCCAAGTGGAGGAAGCAGGAAAACGAGCTTCGCCAAGTCAAGAAGACGAAGCTGAGTTTCCACGGAAAACAAAAGAAAAACTAAACGCGGAAACAAGGCGAGGTGGCCCGAGTTGGAAGACCAACGCGAACAATGGATTAATGAGCAAAGAACAGCCGGGAGAGGCGTCTCAACCCACCATTCGACTGAGTGCAAGTGAGGAAGCTTGCCATCACTCCGGGAGGCTTGACAAACCGCTGGACATCCGCGTATACAGGGCGTTCAAAGTGAAAGGAGCGGCATGGGAGCCATGGATGACAGGTGGAAAACACAGCTTTACTAAGACTAGGAGGTAGCGTCGGGCAAATTACGCCACATTTTGTGAATGGGTTTTGGATGCTTGGGCTAACGTGTCTGCTTGCACTGTTGTTCGAGCTTTTGCACAGCAACGCGACTGACTCGAACCTGGTGTTTTTGATTGAGAACTTGCCCAGCTGTTCATTTCAGATACAGAAGATGAGGACTTTCTTGGATTTGTGGATGAGGATTGATAAAAAAAATAACATGAGTACATTGTTAAATACTTCAATAAAGTACAATCGAACTCAGTTTTGCTCCCGCTGACTTTTTAAAAACATTGTTTTAGCGTGCATGCATGCGACCGTATGTTTTAAGCTAGCATATGTTTTACCATGGCGGACGACTGGTTAGAGCGTCAGCCTCACAGTTCTGAGGACCCGGGTTCAATCCCCGGCCCCGTCTGTGTGGAGTTTGCATGTTCTCCCCGTGCCTGCGTGGGTTTTCTCCGGGCACTCCGGTTTCCTCCCACATCCCAAAAACATGCATTAATTGGAGACTCTAAATTGCCCGTAGGTCTGACTGTGAGTGCGAATGGTTGTTTGTTTGTATGTGCCCTGCGATTGGCTGACAACCAGTTCAGGGTGTACCCCGCCTCCTGCCCGATGACAGCTGGGGTAGGCTCCAGCACGCCCGCGACCCTAGTGAGGAGAAGCAGCTCAGAAAATGGATGGATGTTTTACCATGCCTGCGCCCAATAATACGGTGCGCCTTATGTACGTGTTAAATACAGAAATAGACCCCGTAACTGAGACTGCGCCTTTTAATACGGTTCGCCTTATTGTCGTGAAAATACGGTACATACAAACACACACTAGACTGGAGTTCCACAGCTCCTCAATGAGAAGACTTTTAACTCCGTCAAAGTAGTTCTGCCTGTGTCGAGCATCAACCTACGACTGTATCTGTATCAGAGCGGACTTGGTGCGTGAGAGTCAACTGTTGCAATAAACCCGTATTTTAAGTAGGACTCCTGATATAGTGTTGTTTCGTTCTTTCTCTGTGGCCCGGTAACAAGTGCCTCACGGCCCGGTACCGGTCCGTGGACCGGTAGTTGGGGACGACTGCGCTACAGGACAAATGAAGCACTCGCTTTTGACAATTTACCTTTCACTGTGCCTCACTTCCCTCTTTGCTTTATTTTAACACATTGTCAATTCTTCGTCTTTGTATGTTGTCAATTTATGTTTATTTTTTTTGTTTATCTGCTTGTGGTTAAAAAAAAAAAAAAAAAAAAAAAAGAAGGTTATACTGTATATTCCTTCGTACTCTGACTGATTTCTAATATGTACGACAGGGAAGGAGGGGATTTTTTGGGGGGGCTGTCTTTCTCATTGCTTGCACTTTGGACTTGTCAATTGAATAATCAAAAAATATGTACACTAAACATTACATGGCATTTAATGGGCTTGCATTCCATCCATCCATTTTCTACACCACTTATCCTCACTAGGGTCGCGGGAATGCTGAAGCCTATCCCAGCTAAATGCGGTGCAGGAGGCGGGGTACACCCTGAATTAGTTCCCACCCAATCGCAGGGCACATGTAAACAAACAACCATTCGCACTCACGTTCATATCTACGGACGATTAAGAGTCTGCAATTAACGTTAACGGTAATTAATGTTTTTGGGATGTGGGAGGAAACCGGAATGCCCGGAAGAAAACCCACACAGGTACGGGGAGAACATGCAAACTCCACACAGGCGGGGTCGGGGATTGAACCCTAGACCTCAGAACTGTGAGGCGGATGTGCTAACCAGTTTCCTCACCGTGCCACCACTGTTGGCAAGTATTTTCCTTATTTAATCATTCATTCTTTAGACTAACAATAACATTTAGACCACATTTAATGTTTGATGCTTTCTATGTACAGTATCTTAGATTTACAGCTGGTGTTTTTTTTATTTGTTGGTGTATTTCGATAAACCCAAGCATTGACAGCGTATATGCAACGTGTCCGTTTGTGCTGCAGTCACACTGGCAGTTCGAGTGCATGCATTTTTTCCCCCCCTCTATGCTGCTATGGCGCCTATCTGAACTGTGTCATTCGACAGCAAATAACTTGTGATGTAACTTGTGCCACTTGAACCATGCAGTGTAAATCCAACCTTGGACTTTTAGTCGAAAAGGTCTTGCTAACTGTTTTTGTGGCAATGTGCATTGAGAGTAGTTATAGATATAAATTATAATTATATATAAATTATAATTTGTTTGTTGTGGAATTTACAGGACATGACCAGTTTGCTAAGCAATTTTCTCAAATTTACTTGAGAAATAGAATACTTGAGCCTGTGAACATTTTGGAAGTTGTTGTAAAGACTGTTAATGTGTAACTTGCATTTTTGTATTTACTATCGTTCTGCTGTCACAAAAAAAGCTTTAAAGTCCCTGTAAAGTAAAACAAGTCATCTAAATTTGACATAGCACATTGTTAACCATAAAAAAATGTAATGAAAAAAAAAATATATATATATATATATATATATATATAAAATGAGGCTTCAAAATAATCACACCTTACTTCCTGCTCTCGATTGCTGTGTGCTGGTTAACCACTGATGTCAATGAAGCTGCTCAAGTTTTTATTTAGCGGGGGAGGGGCGACTCATGTCAGATGCCCAACTGCTTATAGTTCTCAGTCTGTGCCCACGTTTTCAGCGATTACCTTCAAGCATGTATAATGTATTCACAAACAAATCTCTGTATGCACTTTACAGGGTTTTTAAGTTAACAGCAGGATATAGTATCAATTGCTTCCTTACTCCTGTTGTTTGGTTCTGTAGTATCTTTATGGCATTTTGATGGCTTAGGTCAAGTTGGAGCCACACAGAATGTGTACTGATCAATCTGTCCAAAACACTGAGTCGCCGATGGAGAGAGTCATAGCCTGAATCTCTCACTCCAGCCAGTCCAGTCCCCATGTCAGCACAGGGGGTTGCTTGTAGGAAGAGACCCCCCACTTCTTCACCCAGCCTGAAAAATAAAAAAAATTAGGAAATGCATAAGTGCAGTATATCAGCCAGTGAGCACGCAAGTTGTGCACAGCTACATAAGATTAAAGGAAGAGTGGCGTGATAGGGGCAGCCGGCGACCAATGCAGAGTTGGTACACGGCAATTATTCACCTTATTCACTTAGGTATTTTAAGTCTATCTGTACCAATACTTTTGAAACACTAACGCAAATTCTTTACAAATAACAGAATAGAATAACCTTTTAATGTCAATATACACATGAGAAAAAAAAGAGAATTTATTGTATGTGTGTTAATCGCCAAGCGAATGTTTACTTTGAACTTGGCTTGGGGCGATCGGGAGTAACGTCATGCACGCTGTGATCGTAACATCTATGATCCACTGGTGAAGGAGACGCCAGACCTCCTTCCTCTTTCATCTAAAACCACTTCATACATCAACGAACATGTAAGAATGGATGTTTTATATTTTTATGGTTTGTTTGTATTGTTTTTGTGACAGTGGTAATTTTGGTCTTATGTTTGTTCCACATATATTGACAAATATATATATAGCATATATACTGACAAAATATTACCATACCATTAGCGCTGAGACAAAAATGTCAATAACTTGGCTAAGTTGACTTCAAAATTAAGTCGATGCAGCTCCATCGGGAACCTCCAAAAAAAGAAAAAGAAAACTCCCAGAACCAATGTTTCACATGGGCATTTATTGCAGATGGACGCAGTGTTGGACCACTGATAAACGTTGCCAAAAATGACAGAGAATCGTCTGAAAGTGATTTTTCAGACACTATTAAATGCGTTACGGACATATAACATGATGTATGAGGGAGCTGAATGGTAGGTAGCGTTTTTTTGTTTGTTTTTTTTACCTAAAATTGCTTGCGCACTAATGCTAATCGAGAATGCTGACCATTTAGCAAAGGCTGGTCTCAAATTCTGTGCAGAGTTCATACCATACATACATGATTCTAAAAAGATTCGATCGTGACAGCCCTTACATACCATACAATGAGATTGAAAGCAGCTCCTTCCTCAGTCCAAATATTCATTCATTCATTCAGCTTCCGTACCGCTTATTCTCACTTGGGTCGTGGGCATGCTGGAGCCTATCCCAGCTATCTTCAGGCGAGAGGCGGGGTAGACCCTGAATTGGTCACCAGCCAATCGCAGGGCACATATAAACAAACAACCATTCGCACTCACATGCACACCTACGGGCAATTTAAAGTCCTCAATCAACCTACCACGCATGTTTTTGGGATGTGGGAGGAAAGCGGAGTGCCAGGAGAAAACACACGCAGCCACAGGGAGAATATGCAAACTCCACACAAGCGAGGCCAGATTTGAACCTGGGTCCTCAGAACTGTGAGGCAGACGTGCTAACCAGTCGTCCACCGTGCCGCCAATACCCGCCAGTGCAAACATGTAAAGTAAAAAAAAAAATACATAAATAAGTAAAAATATAAAATACAAGATAGTTACAACAGAAGATAAATAGCAATGCAAGAAGATAATAAATAGCATTGTAGTCTAAATAAGAGTATTACACAGTACATGGATTATTGCCCAAACGCACTGAGTATTGCAAGATGTAATTTATCCATCCATCCATCCATTTTCTGACCCACTTATCCTCACTAGGGTCACGGGAGTACTGGAGCCTATCCCAGCTATCTTCGGACAGGAAGCGGGGTACACCCTGAACTGTTTGCCAGCCAATCGCAGGGCACACATAAACAAACAACCATTCGCACTCAAATTCACATGGGCAATTTAGAGTCTTCAATCAACCTACCACGCATGTTTTTGGGATGTGGGAGGAAACCGGAGTGCCCGGAGAAAACCCACACAGGCACGGGGAGAACATGCAAACTCCACACAGGGGGGGCCGGGGATTGAACCACGGTCCTCAGAACTGTGAGGCAGATGCTTTAACCAGTCGCTCACCGTGATGCTCGATTTAATTCAACAAACTCAAATATTGCACAACAGGTAGATGAAGTACACACAGAGCTCAGGGTTTAAACTGTGGAGTCAAAGTGGGTATAGGGTGGTAATTGCTTTTGGGGGGGGGACCCATTCTTGTTCTTGTTTTTGATTGGCTGCAAATACAAATAAGTATCAAATTTGTTCTAAATATGGGGGATTCATAATAACGCCGCCACACTGAAGTCAGATATTTCTTTTCCCGGGATGCAGCAGCCAATTATACTGGAACGGGGCATGTCCTGGCGAGAACAGCAGTGGGATTGATAACTTTGCTTTGATAAATCTGGAGCAACTCGCTAAGGGGAACAGGTCAAACAGATCCCTGCCAGGGAGACAGCTGTCCTTGTTTATTGTGTTTGCTCTGCTGAGGAAGCGTGAAAATGCTCATCAGGGAGAGGTGGGGGCAGCCTGATGTTCTTCTGCGCTGCCTTTACCGGTCTCTGTAGCCTTTCCCCGTCTGCCATGGTACAGCTCCCATACCTAATGCAATATTGTCATCAGGCTCACAATGGATGAGCGGTAGTAGGTCAGCAGCAAGGTGGTGTCCAGGCTGTGCTTCCTGAGGACTTTCTGAAAGTGTAACCGATGTTGGGCCTTCTTGATGCAGGGTCCGACATTAACAGTGGCCAGGGCCACTACGTGGCTGTCTCGGGCAACCACACATGTATAGACCAGTGATTCTCAACCAGTGTGCCAGGGCACATTAGTGTGCCGTGAGCGCTCTTCGGGTATGCTGTGGGAAATTATCTAGTTTTACTTCATTCCTCAAAAAATTATTTATTTCCAAGAAATAATGTATCTTTATTCATCTGTGTGTGCCAGTGAGGCATAGTGACAGACAGAACAAATGAATGCTCTTCTATTTGATGTATCCTCTTTTTGTGACATTTTCGTTTGTTGGTGTGCTGTGAGATCTTTCAATTGTAAAATATGTGCCTTGGCTCCATAAAGGTTGGAAATCACTGGTATAGACGCTTTCCAGCTGCCGAAAATGGCCCAGAAGTGCATTTTAAGTTCCGGACTGAAATAATTTTATCAGGGTTTAACAACAATCTCCTTGGCTTTCTCAATCTCAGATCAAGACTGTTTTCCAACACCCGGTTGACAGCTTCAGACCTCCTCTTTGACGAAGAGGTTGTTGTCGTGGGCCGGACTGCAATCGTGGGTGTAGAGACAGACATTTATCTGCACACGGTGCTCCGTGTGCAGATAAATGGGAGGTGGGGGCCAAGTCTCACTGCCTGGGGCCTGTTAGTAAGAAAGTCCTTCATTCAGGCACGTAAGAGGAGGGAAGCCAAGAGTTTCCAGTTTGGTGATGTGCATCAGTATATCAGGGATGATTGTATTAAAACTGAGCTGTAATCCACAAAGAGCTACCAGGCCTAGCTCAACATAGTCCTTAAATGTGCTGGAGAACCAGTCTCTCGAAGCACTTCATGATTTCCGGAATGAGGGCCTCAGGCCGGTAATCATTTAGACTGGTGATGGGAGACGCATTCAGCACTGGGATGATGTTGGCTGATTTTAAACAGGGCCGCATGACTACCTGGACCAGAGAGTTTGAATATCCTGGTGAAGAGGACTGCAAGCTAATAGGCACACGTCCTGAGCACCTTACCAAGTACTTTACATTTGAGTTAACAAAAGTAGCCAGAAGCCTTCTTGGGTTTCACTGCTAGGAAACAGTGAGTGGCGTGGTGCAGGAACTGGGTTGGGGTCGAGATGGGGACAGGGCTGGGCAAGATGAGTGCTGCTGTTATGTTGTTTCAAAACAAGCAAATAAGTCATTTAGCCCCTCTGTTAGCTAGACAGGTGGGATTTGATGCGCTTTTTTATCCTCCATCTTCATCATGCAGGGTTTCTGCTTTGGGAAAATCAGAATGTTTTCATCTACAGTCATAGTTCCAATACAGAACTTCATATAGTCAAGGAACTGATCCTGTTAACATTTCCAGCTCCTGGTGTTCAAATATGCCCCAGTATGTCTGTTCAAAGCAGTCCTGCAATTTGGAGATTACATTGTGAGACCAGGTTCTAACAGTTCTTGTGGTAGACCTGTCACTGTGTCTGAGCGGAAGTGTCGTCTGGGGAGAGCGAGATGAAGAGATAGTCTGATTTACAGAGGTGGGGGAGGGGTATGCATCCTTTATGTTGGAGTAAACATGATCCAGGAAACTTGACATGTTGATAAAAATTCAGGAGTAGTCTTTAAGCTTCCCTGATTAGAATCTCCTGCAACTATGTGGCACAGCTGGGACCAAGTCATTGCTTTGCAAGTCACAAGGAAAGGCCTCTTTATACTCCCGCAGCGAACAACGCCTGCATTGCATCACGTGGCGCACGCGGCCCGTCTGCGTCGCTTGACGCGCACACGCCAAAAATTCTTGCTACGCGTAGAAAGCCGCGGAGATCATCTCTCATGATTGGTCCGTTTTAGTCACATGCTGTGATGATGTAATCAGCGTTCCTCCCGGTTCCACATAGCACCTACGCCGCCCCCTTCTTGATCGATTTTGCATCATAATTAAACGTATAATCTGGTCATCTATGTCCAGTTGTTCTAGCAGACTCAGTTCCACGGTCGCCATTGTTGTTGCTTTGTTCCTTGTTAATGAAAGGAAAGTAAAAACGACTACCGGAAATGGCCAAAAAAATGCAGAGGAAACTCCACCCTGTGGTGTCCTAGCCAATACCAGCTGTAGCGACACCCCCGACTTGGAGGAGAACTGCAGCAGACTTTCAAAACAGCGCGCGTGGGTTGTGCTAGAGTATGAAGGCAAACTGCGTGCGGGGTAGCCGCAGTGACGTCAGTGCGGTCGCCGTCCGCACGAGTATAAATAAGCCTCAGGTCTCAAGTCTTTCCCCTCAAGTCCCAAGTCATGACAGGCGAGTCCTAGACTTTGAAACTCAAAGTCAAGTTTCAAGTCCTAGACTTTGAAACAGGACTTACGACTTGACTCAAGGACTTGCCTGTCTCGACTTCAAGTCGCAAGTCCTAGACTTGAAACTCTAAGTTGAGGACTTGCGACTTGACTTGGGACTTGCCTCTCTCTACTTAGGACTTGACTTGGGACTTGCTGTCTCACTTGGGACTTGACTCAGGGCTTGAGGGCAAAGACTTGAGACTGGCTTTTGACTTGCAAAGCAATGACTTGGTCCCACCTCTGTCCTCTATGTGGACACCGTTTGGGTCGATCCGTTGTTGTTCATTATGGTGTTCAGCAGGAGCGAAAGCGGTGTGTTTATGTTGGCCTCTGATGGACTAGACACCAACGTAACGATCACTACTGTTGGCACTCTCGGGATACAATTAATAATCTACAAATAATCTTCTAATGTGTGCACTCGTTTCATCTCAAGGTCTCATCTTTTGATGTAAAAAAAAAAAAAAAAAAAAAAGGACTTGACCGTATAGAGCAGTATAGATTACTACCTACGAACAGGAGGGACTACAATATTCAAAAGGAAAAAAAAATATTTTTCTGAGAAAAGAAAAGGGCCAAGTTACTGGTAAAATGTTACATTCCAGCCAGAGAAGAAAATACAAGCACAGGGATTTTTTTTCTGGTTGACTTGTTAAATTTTTGTCTCATCAAAACTAAAAGAACAGACACAGGCAGGTTTGAAGAGGAAAAACAAACAATCTGCTCATCTGATTAGTGATTACAATCGCACCACCGGATCAACTCTCCAAAGCTCCAGAAAATAATCCTTACACTTCATGGACAGAGTTCATTCAATGGACGTGTACAGTAATTCTGTATTGTGAGCATTTAGCAACGTTAAGGTGGTAACTTTGTACATCATAAGTCAAGTGTCTAGGGCTTTATTTAAATTTCAGGTGTGAGTCAAGTTTAGTAAAGCACATAACAGTTCCCAAGGAGTGCATCTACACAGGTTGGCTAAATTCTTAGTAACCTGCTGTTGAAGAAAGCAAAACCCACAACGGTCACCAACTTGCCACAAACAAAAGTAAACGTTAACAAAAATTACTATTCGACAACTATGAAAGCAACTATGATGAACAGACCTTGCTTTTTGTGGTCCAACAAAACAATGTAAAAACTAAAATGTAAATGGCCCAGGACAAAAACAATGGTTAACTTAATAGTTTGCTTTGAAAACCTTCTTTCTTTGCAGTTAGGCGATTTCTCTAACTCTCTGTGAATCTGTCCACTAATATTTTGTCCCACCTCTTGAGATCTAACTGCTGCATCAGACACGCAGGGTGTCTTCAAGCTGTGCAGGGTATACTTTAATCTGAAGACTACCAAGGCATTCTGGAGCCAAATGTGCTGCATTGTGTCAGAAGGCGCAAGTCGTGGAACTTCCAACAGAATAAAGTGTGTGTGTGTCCCCTTTTCTTTAAGAGAAGGGTAACAACAATTGAGCCTAAATTAGTACTTCTCTGATGAGTCAGGGTAAAATGGACTGACAGATGTGTGTAAACATCTGGCGGTCATCACACTTATCCATAGCAATACACATGAAAAACTCAATTGTGCTCTCTGCTGTCTGTATTGTGCTAGTGCACTGTATTAGACGAACTCGCTTTACAACAACATCAGACAGTATACAAATCAGAGCTCACCCATGCATTGAATCTGTCTTTTGTTCTTCTGTTGTCTCAGGCTTTTTCCACATCTCCTTTTTCAATGTGCCGATTTCCAAGGCAAAGGACTCAATCAACTACAAAGAAACAAAACAATTTAAAAAATATATATTCATGGAAGGAAGTGCAAAGTCTACGAGAATCGCTAAACAAATGGATACACAGCATGTAGAGATGTTGAAACAGTTGATCAAACAGAAGGTGGAAAGGACACAATGAGGCATCAGAAAGAATCATGTGTTTCCCATATGATTTCTCTGATAAACTGCAAGCGTAACACAAAATTGTGAATTAATGTTCATTGTTCAATGTGTAATGGAAATTATTAAGGTGTTAAGAAGTAAGGGAGGTGTGGGATAAGTTTCAGGATCGCCAACAGACAACCATATCAAATAGTTTAATACAAAGATGCTATTCAACTACTTGTTCCAATTATTTTCTGGCCTGTTTAAAGACTCCCACGGATGACATTGGCGAAGGTGTTGAAGTGTCATGTAGTTTCTTTCATTAATAAATAGGCGAGCTTAGTAAGTAGTGTGTACCCGTTGAACGTATGTTATCAAACTCTAAGCTGAATGAAATGAAACGAAAAACTGTCAGAAATTAAAGATCTCAATAAGCTCACATAAATTCTTAATGAACAGTATCTGCTCATTTTAGTTCCTAGAAGCAGTCCACAACCCTGACAGTAACATCAACAAACGAATAAATTCATTGTTAGCATCCTAGGAAAAATAAAGGATGGATGGATAGAAGGAAGGCGTATTCATATATAAACACTAAAATTACAGGAGGCCTCTCTCATCTTTTTAAGTGGGAGAACTTGCACAAGTTGGTGGCTGACTAAATATTTTTTTGCCCCACTGTAGTTTGGGGTTTTGGCTTGTACATGGAAATATAGTGAAGGTTAAAGTTTAGCATGGATCAACACTTTCTTAAGTTCACAGGGTTCTATACTACTTGGTGTTAACAGAGGTCAGATCAGGAGCTGCTGGAAAATGCAAGCAGTATAAATTAAGCCAGTACATGTCCAGGCCCGTCTGAAGTTTGCTAGAGAGCAAGAGATCCAGAAGAGGATTAGGAGAATGTTATATGGTCAGATGAACCCAAAATAGAACTTTTAGTCTAAAAACTCAACTTGTCGTGTTTGGAGGAGAAAGAATACCGAGTTGCATCCAAAAAACACCAGACCTACTGTGAAGCATGGGGGTGGAAACATCATGCTTTGGGGGTGGAAACATCATGCTTTGGGGCTGTTTTTCTGTAAAGGGACCAGGACAACTGATATGTGTAAAGGAAAGAATGAATGGGGCCATGTATCGTAAGATTTTGAGTTAAAACCTCCTTCCATCAGCAAGGGCATTGAAGATGAAATGTGGCTGGGTCTTTCAGCATGACAATGATCCCAAACACACCGCCCGGGCAACAAAGGAGTGTCTTCGTATGAAGCATTTCAAGGTCCTGGAGTGGCCTAGCCAGTCTCCAGATCTCAACCCCATAGAAAATCTTTGGAGGGAGTTGAAAGTCTGTGTTGCCCAGCGACAGCCGAAAAACATCACTGCTCTAGAGGAGATCTGCATGGAGGAGTGGGCCAAAATACCAGCAACAGTGTGTGAAAACTGAGGACTTACAGAAAACATTTGACCTCTCATTGCCAACAAAGGGTATATAACAAAGTATTGAGATCAACTTTTGTTATTGACCAAATATTTATTTTCCACCATAATTTGCTAATAAATACTTTTAAAATCAGACTGACTTTCTGGATTTTATTTTTCTCATTTTGTCTCTCATATGTGAGGAATACCTATGATGAAAATTACAGGCCTCTCTCATCTTTTTAAGCAGGAGAACTGGTGGCTGACAATACTTTTTTGGCCCATTGTATATATATATTTTTTTTTAAATCCAGAAAAACATGAGTGCAGTAATCCACTGAAACAAATATGCGGCCGATGAGATAAAGTTAGACTTCAGCTCACTTCCTTTTTTAAAAAGGTTGTGAATGCTGTGACATGTACCTTTAAGAAACTGCTTTTCCTCTCCCGTTTGTAGGACTGGTGGATGTTATGGGTGGACATCTTGTCGAACCTCCTGGATAGCTAGCTACCTGGGAAGAAAAATAAAAAAAGCTTTTTCCCTCAAAAACAATTCCGAATATAGTAAAAGCTACAGTAATTACGCATTTCTAATTTCCAATGTTTTTAACATATGCCAACTAATTATTTCATTCATTAACTTTTTTGAGGAAAGAATATACTCATTGAAATACTTGATATATAAAAATACCTTATATTATACAGTATATTTACAATAATGACAAGTCAGTATAATCATAGATCATTTTACACTTGAGACGACTGTATGTGAGTGCCGGATGCACATGTCATGGAAACAGTGAGTCCCCGCCCTGGAAGTCCCTGCAACTTATCATCACGGAATACAGATACAGTAATCCTCCGCTACATCGCGGTTCTCGCTTCATGATATATTGCAGATTTTTATTACAGCTGTTACTCTTTAATCTTGTATACTGTTTGTACAATATTTTTGTGTTACCCATTGCGCTTGTTCTCTCTCTCAATATGTTAAGAACGGCCACATGAGAAAAATGTTTAGAACGATATATTTTCCCAAAAACTTTCTAGCTAAACGATAGTATTGTTGATGTTTTTTTTTATGCCACTGATATTATGATATTCGAGCATGATAAAGAATTGTACACATCTTAGAAATTCTGCCCTAGCAATCAAACATATGAGCACAACTGTGTAATGTTCTCTCGTTTACTAGATAAAAGTAGGGCTGCATGTCACAATAAGAGCTAGTTTATATATAAAAAAAAAAAAAAGGAAACGTTATACGTGTCCAAATAAAGTGCTGAACTTGGGAAAAATAAAGTTTAACTTCCCCTCTTTGGCATCTTAACACAACAGTGAAGTCTCAAACATCCATCCATCCATTTTCAACACCACTTATCCTGGTTAGGGTCGCGGGACGCTGGAGCCTATCCCAGCTGACTTCGGGCGAAAGGCGGACTACACCCTGAACTGGTCGGCAGTCAGTCGCAGGGCACATATAGACACGGACAACCATTCGCACTCACATTCACACCGTCACTGAGTGGGAACTGAACCCACGCTGCCTGCACCAAAGTCAGGCGAGTGTACCACTACACCATCAGTGACTAGTCTCAAACAATTTTACATATTTAAATTTAACGAATCTTAAATGAACCGTTTTAGAGGTTATGTTTTTGCAAATCTTTTGTTTAGGTTCTTAATGGTGTTTCACATATTATACGCACTTTTAGTAACTTTTATTAAGAGATCCCAGTGGGAAGTTCCCACTGAGAAGCAAGCACAAACATAAATGACTCATTTGACATTTGTTCCAAATTTTCTCTTCGTCAGCCATTTTCTGATCTTTCTCAGTCTTTAACTCAACTCTCTCTCTCTCTCTCCCTCCCTCAGTTGCTGTCTGGTCTGTGATTTCAGTAATTAAGGCCTGCGATGCAGATTTGATTGGCTGAAAGGGTGGTGGAACTTGCATGTGATTGGTCGGTACAGGTCATGACTACAGTAAAGCCTGAAATACGTTGTGCTGCTTAAAATAGAAGCACACCGTATGTCTTGAATCATAACATTTCTTTTTTGGCGATGGTGAGTACCGCGACTTAATGACCTCTGTTTTAAACGATGTCGGAACAATTGAGCGACCCAGAGTGAGCTGTTCACCTCTGTAGCACACTAGCTAGTTAGCACGCGGGCTAGCGAACGTAATACGTAGTTAACGTTCCCTAAAATGTCCCAGTTGTTTGCTTCTACTGAACCAAAGCCACGGCACGCCAGGTCTTACCATAACAATGAAAATTTATCGAGTCCGGAAAAAAAATGTCTCGTGTCCACTGTATTTATGTAACGATACTCTGTCCTATTGTTCTTCTGATTGGCTAGGACCAAGACAGGACTTGTACTTTGTACCCTCAAAATGCGTTTTTTTTCTTTTTTCTTTGAAGAGCAGTTTTGCTACTCATTTCTACAATAAAAATATGACAATATAATGGGGGAGTTGAATGTATGTAGGACTGGAACTTTTTCTCTTTAAACCTGTCCTGTTCAGCTGCATGGCCAATCTGTAGGCCTTTGTGGTGGAACAGTTTTACAGTACTCCTTCTGCTTATTTTAAAACATTATTATTATATTATGATAACATTATTATTATTATTATTTAAAAGGTTATTCTGATATTTATTGAAAATACAGGGTTTTAGGGGACAGACAGCAACAGAGTGGACAAGGGGAATAGGGGTGCAAACCACAGCAGAACAATAGTTGGACAGTCTTGATATTTGACCACAAGTAACAAGTTACAACAGTCAAATCATGTTCATTTGTCCGGTGAGGACATGCAACAACTAACCAATAGGACAAGATGAGAGAGGACAGGAAAGGATGGGAGAAAGGAGTAAGGCAGTGCTACTGATAAGTGGTGCGGTGGGTGCGGTGCGGTATCGGACCACTTCCCCCCACGCCCAATCCCGATCCACGTTTTACTGGATCGTGTTACAGCCGCCAAACTGTGCCATTGCATGTACACACATCATACTGCTACTTTTTAAGAAAAACACAACCGCATCAACCTACTCTCTGTTGCTGTGCGGATTAAAAACAGGTTTTATAACATTGTGAGGAGTAAACAATCACAAAATTTATATGTACGGAATCCAAACAGTTCAACTGTTCGACTGACTCCACAACGCCCCTAATACTAATACTTTAAACCTCCTGCGCAGCCCGTGCTTTCTCAGAAGCAACGCTGCACTATTTGCATATCTGTTGTTGAGCAATACTGGCCACTCATGCCAAAGTAGCATCTGCTCCATTTACACACTGATTGAGGAGTATCTGCAACATTTGCACAATCAACATTGTCCCAGATTATCGCACTACTCGTCACTTTAACCTGCATACACTCCTTGAAGTCTCGGCGCCCTTTGCACAATGGTCATTGCACCGGACTATTGCAATATTAGTCATTCGAACTGCTCTAAGTGCTTGAGGACTTTTGCACAATTGTATCATCTTTTGCACAATTGTAAAAAAAAAATAAAAAATTGCTCAGTGACAGGTTTTTTTGACAATGTCTTTATGTCTCAAAAGTGTTCTCCGTCAATTGATTGTCATACTAGAGCAGCCCCAACTACCGGAGACAAATTCCTTGTGTGGTTTTTTTTTTGACACAAATAAAGATGATTCTGATTCTGATGTTATTTGGGGCTAAAACGTCATGTCAAAACAAAGCAACGTATTGGGGTTTTTGCGAGTTCAGGAGGAGTTGTGTTTCCATTTGTGTGAGCCATATATGTGACTCAGAATCCAAGCCAGAGAATCAGGAAGTGTCTTGTGGTTGTCAAAGAAACTGAAACACTGTGCCAACATTTAATCATTTACAGACCCTTTACACTAAAATGGAATATCATGGCAAAGTTTATTTCCATAATTCCATTCAAAAAGTTAAACTTTCGTAGGTTATAGATTCAGGGCCCACAATTTAAATCATTTCAAGTATGTATTTTTTTACATAATTGGGGTTTCCAGCTCATAAAACCCACAAAATCAGGAATTCAAAAAATTAGAATACTGTGAAGAAATCACCTTGTACTTCTCAGTTTTTGTAGAAAGAAGAAAAGGAAAAAATTAGGGTCACATTAAAATCAATCAAAATATGGTACTTTAAGAACGATGTTAATCTTCAATACTTGGTTTAGAATCCCTTTGCTTGAATCCCTGCCTCGATGTGCCGTGTCATTGAGGCAATGAGCCTGTGGCATTGCCTGGGAGTTATGGAAGCCCAGATTTCCTTGATGCTTGCTGTCAGTTCTTCTTTGTTTTTGGGTCTGGTGCCCCTCATTTTCCTCCTGATAATACCTCATAGATTCTCAATGGAGTTGAGATTCAACGAGTTGGCTGGCCAGTCAAGCACAGTGATGGCATGGGCATCAAAACAGGTTTTGGTGCTTCTGGCGGTATGAGCAAGGGCTAGGTCCTGCTGGAAGATGAAATCTTCATCGCCATACACATCTTCGACAGAAGGAATCATGAAGTCCTCTTAAACATTCTGCGGTGACCTTGGATTTAACAAAGCAGAGTTTTACCAACATCTGCATTGGACAATGCACCCCAAATCTTTGAGTTTAGTAGATGATTAGTGTGTGACACTCCATTCAAAATATTTATGGCCTCCAAAATCTGGGATGATTTCTTCACCGTATTCTAATTTTTTAATCCCTGATTTCGTGGGTTTTATGAACTGGAAGCCCAAATTATGTAAAAATAAATAAATACTTGAAATTGTTTAAATTGTGGGCCCTGAATCTATAATCTGTGAAAGTTTATTTTTTTAATGGAATTATGGAAATAAAATAAACTTTTCCATGATATTAAATTTTTTTGGAAAGGGTCTGTATATAGACAGTGACAGTTTTGTCATGGCTTTGTTTCAACTCAACAGAATTAAGATGTGACTAAGTGGCAAAAATTTAGGAGGAGGAAGGTTTACACACAAAAAGAAATACTGCATTAATAATTTTTTATTACAACATTTTTATACATAGTCTTCAGTTTATAAGAAGTTCAAAAATAATTTAACAGTTGACAATCTAATTTTTGTCACTAACCTCACCAAAGTTTGGTCAAACTCCAAAGTGTACAACTTCTGTGGCTTTTGAATTTCAAGGTACTGCACCACTGTTCTCAAAGGCAACATAAAGGACTAGGCAAAAATAGGTCTTTGCTTAATGTTGAGGGTATCACTCCCAACAACCTGTCTCAACTAATTGTAATTTGTAATTTTCTGTTTTTATATTTTCAATAGATACAGTAGCCAACTTGTGTAAATCCTCCAATCTTCTTTCACAGCTCTACAGTGAGCTGCTGAGTAATTCCCATTGTACTATGTGTTAATGAATCTGTGAAATTCAACATTTTAAATGAAAACATGAAAAATGGGAGCATGAAGAGTTACCGGTAGGCCAGTCACAATTTTTTAAGACCATATATTATCCCCGAATCTAGCACAAAACGATTTTAGTTTTTTAATGCCTCGAAAAGCATCAAAAATAAGGCACACATTCTTGTTTATTATTATTTTTTGCTTTTAAATCATTATCATCATTAACACTTCCTATTTCTCTATTAAATTGTTTGTCTTTATTCTGTGATATGGATCCCCTTGGGTCTGAAATCAAGAATAAAAAGCTGCAAGACGAGCCTGGCTTTTATGGAGCCTTCTATTCTGTTTATCATCGGTTTAGAAGCCCAAACCGAATGAAAGCATGCCATATAAACAGCTCAATCGGAATAAACAGGCCGAATCCGAATGGAATTTCATTTGGTTTCACACAGGTGGAATATTCCTTTTGCCAAACAGATTAGAAGTCAATTTTCACCATTCGGAAAAGCTTTGTCTGTGCACGCTTTGTCTGGACATAAATACGCGCCGACGTCATTGTTTACGCACGGCGTAAATATGGCGGCTCCCGACGGAGCTCATAAGTGACGAAGATCTTTTTTTTTTTTTTTTTTTTTAAACTTGATTTTTATCAAGCGTTTTTTTTTAATAAACATAAAACATTCATCACGGTAGTTGTACTGTAATGAATAGATGACGGACCTCCACCTTGATCAATGAAATGACGTCCACGACGAAGTGCACGTCACACGGCTGTTCCGTTTAAATGTAGTGCATTTGTATAACTGATCAGAATAGATCATGTCACGTAAACAGGTGATCAGAAATCTTTAATAGAAATTATTTTAATCGGAATGACAAAAAAAAAAAAAAAAAAGTCTATGTAAACCCGGCTACTGTGTGATTGGTCCGCTGAAAACGAGCACTTCACCTGTCAATCAAATATACATTGACATTCGCTGTAGTCAACTACTGGCTGTGGAGTTTGGAGTATTTGACGGAGCCACATAAAAATCCGCCGGCGTTCCATGAGCGGCTAATGACACAGCTGTCCAACTCTGTTAACTGGTTGGGACAAGTGGTATACAAAATGGATGGATAGATATCATACTGCAGTCACGCATAGAGTACCAAAAGTATTTCATCAGCACCCCTCTTTGACTGGGTGGTGCTGCTGCCTTGAAGGGTAGAATATTATTTAACAGAGAACAACTTCAAAGTAGCAAATCACAAACATCTAGAGAGCCAAATCCCCAGGCCCACTCGATTTAAACAGACGCTCAACACAAAGGACTGCGGTGACTAGCAAAGCATTCACACTGCACATTACACCTCCAGCCACACCCTGTACTCTTTTGCCAAAGCCCCAATCGAAATGCTGAACTTCTTGTGGTCAGGCATACCACTTCCCCCATGACAATGGGCTTGCTGGTAAAACTCCAAACCAACTACCATTTGCATTCACTTGACATTCCAGAAAACTGACAAATCTAGTTTGCACCACTGTGACCCACACCTTCGAGGGGCAAGCTATACTTTACCCGGTTCTATTAAAGCCATTGACCGAATAGGAGTAGCCAGCTGCGCCTTTCACCCTACAATCTCAATAACAGGTTGCTTGAATGGTGAGGTTTAATAGGCTTATTTGCTTATATGTGCCCTGCGATTGGCTGTCGACCAACTCAGGGTGTACCACGCCTCTCATCCAGAGTCAGCTGGGATAGGCTCCAGCACGCCCATGACCCTAGTGAGGATAAGCGATATGGAAAACGGATGAATGGAATCCTTTAAAGGTCCTGTATTTTACCAAACAAACTTCTTCTAGCATTGGGGATGTTATCATGGCTCTATAGTGCCTCTGTAAACATGTGAAATATGAATTAAAATCATCCAAGCATTCCTGAGTTCCAGACGTTTTTCTGCTGAGGCCTCAAATTAGGACATTAAAATTTCGCTAGCTTATCTATGTCACTCGCGAAGATCTCCGCTTACCACAGTTAACGCTGTCAACATAAACACGTGCACTCTCACAAGTTGTGAGGATTCGGTCTTCGACACAAAGGAAACCTATCAGAGGAAACAGGGCGGTCTTAGCCAAATAAGGAAAAAGGGGATACAAAACTGGGTCTAACAGAAGCATCTGTCAGAGGGGCCTTTTCTGGACACGAGTACGACAAAACCAAGGTGGTTTTTTTCAATGATTTTGACACTTTTATACCAAGTCCATTTCAGAGAGTCACTCTATGGAGGTCTAAATAACCAAAATATGGGACATTTAATGTGCAAAGAAAAACACACAACATAGTATGACAGCAACGATGGTGAAAGGACATTGATAATTTTGCATTCCCAGAAGCTCTGGCTGACTATATTAAAATATTGTATCGTGTCTACTCTTATATTACAAAACAAAATAAATTCCATATTGTCACAGTGTGATCATACAGTGCTTTACGAAACCATTCTGATACAAATGATAATTTTCCAAGTAATCAATTTTTACAATTATGTATTATAAAAGAATCAAGGAACAGATTTGCTCCCACTTACTCAGTGTCCCTGTACGCACCTTGGGCACTTTCGGAGCTGCGGCGTACCTTCCTAAAGTAATTTCATTTAAGAGCGAAATAGGAAATACAGCAGGTGTACATTGTTTCCCCCGTCCTCTTTCATAGTTATCATACAAGGAGATAAGTATACAACACTCTGGGCAGGTCTTTGTGTTGTTTGAAGCGTTATTATTTACTTTAAGATGGGTTCCAGTGTTATTAGCATGTCCAAACGAGTCCCCCTGCTGGTCACGAATTACAGTACACCAACATAATGCCGGACCATGCGATGTGACTGTTGCGTACACGTACATCGCGATGACGATACTCAAACAATATACAGCGGCTGATATAAGTATTTAATGTCACCATTTTTCCTCACCAAATATATTTCCAACGGTCCTATTGACATGAAAATTTCACCAGATGTTGGGAACAACCCAAGTAAGCCATACATACAAAGAAAGTAGAAGAAATAAGATAAATAATTAAGCTGTGTGTAATAATGTGAAATGACACAGGGGTATTGCATTGAACACGCCAACTGGGATTTATTTAATACTTCGTACAAAAGCCTTTGTTTGCAATGACAGCTTCAAGACACCTTCTGTATGGAGAAACTAGTCGCATGCATTGCTCTGATGTGATTTTGGCACATTCCTCCACACATGCAGACTTCAACTCTTGAAGGGTCCCTGGGCTTCTTTTATGGACCTTGAATTTAGTTTTTTCCACAGATTTTCGATTGGATTCAAGTAAGGTGATTGGCTAGGCCCTTCTAGCAGCTTTACTTTTTTCTTTGAAACCAATTGAGAGTAGCTTTATCTATGTACTATCCCGATGAACTGTCCACCCTCGTTTCATTTTCATCATCCTCGTAGCTGGCAGCAGATTTTTGTCAAGAATGTCTTGGTACATTTGCCCATTCATCATTTCTTCAATGTGAATTTACCAGTACTATTTGCTGAAAAGCAGCTCCACACCATCATGTTCCCATCTCCGAACTTCACTGTTGATATGGTGTTTTTAGGGTGATGTGCAGTGCTATTTCTCCTCCAAACGTGGTGTGCATTATGGTATCCAAACAGTTCAATTTTGCACTAATCAGACCAGACTATATTCTCCTAGTATATAACTGGCTTGCCAAATGTTGTTCAGTAAACTTTAAACAAGGTTTGACATGCTTTTTTCAGCAATGGGGTCTTGCATGGGGAGCGTGCATACAGGCCATAGCGGCCGAGTGCATTACTCACTGTTTTCCTTGTGACAAGAGTACCTGCTATTTGCATGTCTTTTTGAAGCTCTGCACAGGTGGTCCTTGGCTCTTGGACAACTATTCTGATTGTTGTTTGCACTCTTGCAATCTTGCAAGGAGCCCCTGATCGAGGCAAATTTATGGTGGTATGATTGGCTTTCCACTTACATATTATGGCCCCAACCGTGCTCACTGGAAAGTTCAGAAGCTTAGATATGCACATGTAACCAATGCCATAGTCATGTTTAGCAACAATTAGTTTGCCATGGTCTTGAGACAGCTCTCTGCTCTTACCCATCATGAGATTTGTCTTGACTCACACCTTGGCAATGAGACCTTTTTATGGGCCATCAATTAGGACTGAACCAGCTGATATCCATTTGCACTGACAAGTGGCTGGATTGCGGTTTGATTCTTGATAGATTTTGGGTGCTGTCTTGGCTTTCCAAGCCTTTTTGGACCTCCCTTTCTTCATGTGTTCAATACTTTTTCCCTGTGTCATTTCACATTATTACACACAACTTAATTTCTGGTCTTATTTTTTCTACTTTCTTTGCATCTATGGATTACTTGGGTTGTTCCCAACATCTGGTGAAATTTTCATGTCAATAGCACGTTTGGAAATACATTTAGTGGGAAAAATGGTGACGTGTTAAATACTTATTTCAGCCGCTGTATCGTGCAGCCCTATTCAAAGAGCAATGTATTAGAATTGTACAGTGGCTATAAAACATTTACACAGCCCAGTTTAAATCCAAGGTTTTTGTGATGTAAAAGAATGAGACCAAGATAAATCACTTCAAAACTTTTTCCACCTAACACTCCACTTGGTCTGTGCGGCACCCACCGTGGGGTAGAGCATAGGGTAGCGCAGGCACGCTGGTGGCACAGCGCAAGTGTGCTCATACTTTGTGCTGGTTGTCAACCGACTAACCAGCAAGTAACCTGGTGCCTTTTCCCGCTGCTTTGAACATAAAGTGGGCCACAGCTCGGGAATATGTTATTTGTCAATGTTAAAACAGAAAGCCCTGACTTTACTTATAATATGGTGAAGGAGAAAGAGGTGGCAGAGGTGGAAATGAACAGCAACTCAAAAAAGGGCATAAGTCCATCCGATCCTAACGGCACAGCAGGATCTGGGAGTGTTTAGGCTCGTCCATGAGCTAGAGCTCGATAAAGACCACTTGGATGTGTACTTCAGGCTAAGCAAGTTGAAGTTTGACGGCCTGTGTGCGATGCTATATTTTAAGATAACATTTTTATTCGAGTTATCCCAATCAGAAGTCGGGGATAATCACCCAGATTGCCATCTGGTGAAAAATGTCTATTTTTCAAATTTTCTTTATTTTAAAGGTCATAAAGCGAGAAAATAATCATGAGGTACAAAAATATTGCCAAATGGAACAGCAATAGCTACGTTTTATGTTACGTTTTGGGTTTGTGTTGTGCCATTAAAAAAAACACATCCGCACAAAAGCTGGTATTCTCCAAAAATACTTGCCGTTTATTCAACCAGCAACTTTTTAGGACGGTTGTACAACACCTACTCATTAATATGTGAACCAAAAAAAGGAGCCACAAGTTTACCCAGTATTATGGGGTGAGTTGACAAGAGAAAAGGAGCTACCCTAATTTCTCGTGTAGAATGCTCACCCCCCACACCCAAAAAAATGTCTAGTCAATGGTGCGCATTATACATAGGTATAAGGGAAAAGGCCGGGGGGGGGGGGGGGGGGGGGGAACTGTCCCAGTTTATAAATGTATGCTCCCATCTAGTGATTATGAAAAAGCTGTACACTTTCATTCCAATATGCCACCACCACCTAGAGGTTATGAGAAAGATGTACACTTTCATTCTAATACACCACTGCCACCTAAAGTTGTAGCCTACACTTTCATTCCAATATGAGAGGGGTAGGTATGACTGCATAATACCGTATTTTCCGGACTATAAGCAGCTACTTTTTTTCCCCGCACTCTGAACCCTGCGGCCTATGCAACGATGTGGCTAAAATATTTCGCTAAGGGCTATCAGTAAGTAAGTATAAGTGCAAAAACAAGACAGGCCCAACTTGTTTAAACGTACTGCCAAACTTGTTTGACCGTAATGCAGGGCTAAATATGCTTAAAACATGACAGTTTCCCACAATGCACTAGGGTTTGGGCATGCACAGATTCCTCCAGCGTGTAGAAGATGACGACTGCTTTTTGGCACACAAACAGACACAAGGAGATAAGTATACAATGTTCTGAGGCTCTTAACCCTTGTATTATGTTGTGGGTCAATTTGACCCATTTCAGTCTTAGTGTTGGCCAAAGTACAGGTTATCATTTTCTTTTTTTCATGAAATTTCGTGACTTTTCCTCATCTAGGGTCATGAACTAGTGTGCAAAATCTGAACACTGTGACCTGTAGTGGAATGTCTGTGCAGTTTGTATACAAAGATGATGTTGCGGGTCATTTTGTAGCTGTTTAGATCTCAAGTCTTTTTGGTGTACTTTATTTGGATGCCTCTGAATAGCCATTCAGACCCAGAGACCTAGGTGTGTGTAGAGGAGGAACTTTCTCTCCCTTGTCCTTGTTACTGTTCTCGTGTCAACACGCAACACAAATCCCACCGCCTTGGAGATGAACTTCAGAAGAGAAAGCTGACTATGTTAGGAACAGTCAGAAGAAATAAGCCAGGACTTCCCAGTGAAATTCTGAAGATGCAGGGCAGACCTCTGCATTCCTCAATATTTGTTTTCACTGAGAAAGCAACAGTTGTTTCATACTGCCCAAAGAGAAACAAGAATGTTCTTGTAATGAGCACAATGCAAACAAATGCATCTCTGAGCACAAGAGAAGACATGAAGCCACAAATGATCCTTGACTACAACTCCAACAAAGGAGGAGTTGACAATCTGGACAAAGTCACAGCAACGTGGTTTCAGTGAACAGGAGGATGAATAAAAAACATGACTTTTCTGTTATGTTTGAGCTGTTTTACTGCCGTGTTACAGGCACTGTTTGGAAACAATTAAGGTATGTAAATAAACATTTACAAAATCTTTCTTGTGTAAATATCAAATTTCACAACGTATATATCCGCAGCGTATAGTCTGGTGTGGCTAATATATGTAAAAAAAAAAAATTAAATTTCTACAAATGTATCGGGCGCAGCCTAAACTCTGATGCGTTCTATCGTCCGGAAAATACGGTATATACAGTTGTGCTCATGAGTTTACATACCGTGGCAGAATTTGTGAAATATAGTTTGTTTAAATATGACTGATGACTGCACAACAACCATCAATTTCTTTATGGTCATCTTTTGTTTGATAATGCTTTTCTGAAATGCTTCACAGTTTAATTTGAATGCCAATAAAATAAAATGTGTTTCACCTGGCCCTTCATGTTTTCTTTAAAGAATTACACCCATTTTACAAATTCTGCCTGGGTTATCAAACATATGAGCACAGCTGCGTTTCCTCATTTACTAAATAAAAGAAGGGCTGTGAATTTCAAAATAAGAGCTAGTAAATAAAAATAAAGTATTGTTAAGTACCGTAATTTCTCGTGTATAATGCGCATTCTTTCCCAAAAAAATTGTTGTCAATAGTGCACATTATACATAGGTATAGGGGAAAATGGAAAAAAACGTTCACATTTTATAAATGTATGCCGCCATTTAGTTGTTATAAAAAAAACTGTGCACTTTCATACCAAAATGCCACCGGCCCCTAGAGGTTATAAAAAGGTGTAGCCTACACTTTCATTCCAATATGACAGGGGGGTACGTATGACTGCATATATGTACAGTTAGGCTCATAAGTTTACATACCCTGGCAGAATTTGTGAAATGTTTTTTTTCTAATATGACTGATGAATGAACAACAATCATCATTAATTTTTTTATGGTTATGTTTTGTTTAATGATAATGCTTTTCTGAAATGCTTCACTGTTTAATTTGAATCCCATTAAGATTAAATTAAATGTGTTTCACCTGGTCCTTCACGTTTTCTTTAAAGAATTTTACCCATCTTACAAATTATACCTGGGTAATCAAACATATGAGTACAACTGTGTGTTTTCTAATTTACTAAAGAAAAGTAGGGCTGTGAATCTCAAAATAAGTGCCAGTAAATTTAAAAAAAAAAAAAAAGAATTACGTGTTCAAATAAAGTGCTTAACTTCAGAATAATTATTTGAAAAAACTAAAAAAATACAGATAACACTATGTTTTGATCATATGGGTAGAAGCAAAATCATGCATTGTAAAAATACATAATACATAGGTAGAAGGGTTTTCCAGAAATTTTAGTTCAAACATTTTTTGTTACTGCACCAAGTGGAAATTCTGATATCAGTTTTTAGGCTTTAGTATAAGTTTTATTTCAATTAAGACGATATATTTAAATGTTAATTTGTTTGCATGGTTATTTTTGGCTGCACCAGTGATATGTTAAAAAAATATTTTGTTGCTTACTTGGTTTGAACCACTGTGGCACTAGATTACAGGCATATAAAAAGGATCGTGTTGGGATAACTTTAATTTAATGAACAAAAATTAAGGCAGTTGAGTCCATTTGGATGTGCTCGCTTTTTTTCCTGAAAGCATTACCGAGGTATCGGCTCGGGACTCGGTATTGGCAGATACTTAAAATCAAGTGGTTCGGACTCTGTAGCAAAAAAAAATAAAAAATGTGATCAGGACATCCTTAACTTCTATCGTTACATCGTTGCGGTCCCTTCTCAAGGTTTCAAGTTTTTCCTTGCCAGATTGGGGAGGGTTAGATTAGGTGATGTCGTCCATCATTGCCAACTGTGTGGGCCTGTGAAGCCATTTGAGACTCTTTTGTGATTAAGGGCTATACAAATAAACTTGACATGTAATTAAGTTACATTTGCAGTTCTGTCACTTTGCCCAAATATTAGTGCCCCATAATGGCTCTAAATCCTAAATGGTAATTGCCACATTTCAATCACATCTTGATGATTTTAGTTAAACTCCATTGAGGTCAATCATTGCCGACTGTGTGGGCCTGTGAAGCCATTTGAGACTCTTTTGTGATTAAGGGCTATACATATAAACTTGACATGTAATTAAATTACATTTGCAGTTCTGTCACTTTGCCCAAATATTAGTGCCCCATAATTGCTGTAAATCCTAAATGGTAATTGCCACATTTCAATCACATCTTGATGATTTTATTTGAAATCCATTGAGGTGTTTGATCAAAAGAAAATCAAAAACACTCACAGTCATTGTCCAGAGAGACTTTGGGGCCTAAATATTTGGATGTGCAAGAAAAAAAATATTGTCTTGCTGAAGGACACTTGGAATAAGCAAAAACATTATCCACCTATGGTTTACATAAACCTACAGTAGTCCAGATCCAAGTGGTTTGGCCATTCACAGTGAACGTAGCAATACCGAAAATAAATGTGCGACTCATCAGCCAGTATTAGGTAAAGTGAGAAACTTTATCTGTCACATATTTGAGTCACGATTGCATTAGGGTGGCATTTCTATTACACACCAGTAAGAAGTAAGCATATTAGCAGATTTGAGACTTTCTGAGCAGATTAAAAAATGTGTTTGAGAAATACCAGCCTGCGGAAGGAAAGATGAAAAATAACAAAATAGGCTAAAGATCACAAATCCTTATAGCAACACTTTTTATATAGCAGTGTAATCACCTTGCAAAGACTACATAACACACTGCTGTGTGAGTTGGCTGCATTCAGGAGCCATTACTAACAACAACAACAACAACAACAACAACAAAAACTGCAGGACGGATTTGGGTTTTTCGGCTGAGATGAAATATCACACTATTGTATTCACTTGGGAAATACTTGAGACTTAAAAGGATCTAAGGGCAGGCTCCAGGCTCCATTTATTCCCCCCGACAACGTGATTGATTATATTGACGAACAACAAACCCATTTCGACATAGTACAGAAGCATTTTAAATGAATTCAAATATGAATGTCGATTGATGGTCCAAAACAAAAGAACTTATTTGAGATGGAAAATCGCAATCGCTGTCGCGTACGTCTTGCCGTTTAATTATGATGCAGTTCGTTCGTGGGGATGGCTGGCATGCTGAACGAACTCAGGATGGTTTCTCCCGTCTTCACCATCTTCCCTCACAGCTCAAGAGTTCTAAAAAGCACCTTTATGCGTAAAAGCGTGTGAACGATCATGTGTGCCGTGGCGTCGTGAATCGAGGGTATTTGTACACAGCTGTTGAAACAGGTGGTGGCAAGTCGAACAGCAAGTCCCACGGTATTCCTCGAACGTAACGCAATAAACGCGCCGTCAACAATATCTATCACGATTGCCTCAAGAGACACCCGATGGGGGCAAAACACGGAACGACGTGCGTTGATAGGCGACACGCATAAAACTTCAAACAATACGTACTTTTGTGATGTGTAGATTTGTCAGAAGAACCCCTCACTAATATAGCAAGTGGCCGGGATATGTCATTACGGGTCCATGTCGTTGTCGCCTTTCTAATTCCGTTAACTATTCAATTGTCTCATCGTAACCTGGAAGGAAGGGAAAGAAAAACACGATCAAGAAACACGGCCGGCGGGTTCTTTCCATTTGTAGACTCTAACTGAACTTGGTTCCTATCCCGACTTGGCTGCGTATTCCTCTTTGTGGAACTTTCTGAACCGCAAGACCTAAGGGTGAGCTTCCGCTTAAACACTTTCACAATAAAATGTAATCGACGGGGATTTGTTCGTCATGTCCAAAAGATTTTCTTCGGGATAGATAATTTGAAGCTCTACGCGTGTACGGAATACGAGTGTGTTAGATTACCTTTAGTTATCTTCATTTTGTTGGAAAGGGATCCATTTTAAGGGATGGTTCAAAATAAAAGTCATGAGAACAGATCGAAAGACATCATTTGGTCAGAGGAATACATAAAATATATATATTTTTGTTAGAAAGTGGTAAACGAGAAGCGAGACATTTTCTCCACTTTGATTCTCAATTAAATATCATATGAACAATGAGATTTATGTTGTATTTATATTATTTTTTTCCAAATGTTTAAAAGTATTGCCCCTGTAGCAAACCTGGGTAGAATACCATGAATGAATATAATGTATAAAATAACACCATATATATATATATATAAGAATCTCCACATTTACAGAAACACTGAAGTTCAATTAAAACACTCCAAAATCCTTCATTTGGAAATTTAAAAAAAAAAAAAAAAAAAAAAAAAAAAAAAAAAGAATACACTGTATGAACCTCCTGATTGCAATTCATGCCACTGCTAACCTATTTTATTCAGATTGCATGTATTTCTATACCGCTTGTCTTCATTGGTGGGATTTTAGGCACCAAGTGAGGTACACCCTGGATTGATCACCAGTCAAATGACATTCTGTAGATAATCATTCACTCAAACCCACACTTACAATACAAAGTCCAAAATTAACCTAACATCTGTTTTTGGAATGTGGGAGGAAGCCAGAGTACCTGAAGAAAATGCAAACTTCACAACTGATCAGATTCAAACCCACAACTTCTGGACAGAAATGCAGACATGCTAACCACTACTACATCGGGCTACTCATATTTCATTGCAATTTGTTAATCAGATAAACAGACAAACAGTGGAATGGGACAAATATTTGTGTTTGTTTTGATAACTTTATTGCTCGGTCACACATTCATGCAGTCCGGTCCAGTATCCACATTTGGAGGCTCACAATGCAAGGGCAACTCAATTTGACCTATTTCTCATAAATTATCTTTGCTGTTACTCAGGAACAAAATGAACTTTGACCATAAAAAGAACATTTCGAGAAAGCATGGTAACGAAACAATTTTTATGAACCCTTTGTGCTTGCGCATCACCCTCGTGCTGCTCTTGATGGACAGCAGTGAAGGATCATGATTCAAATAAAGTCAATTGATTTCAAACTAAGCAAAACACGTTTTACTGACAATGTTTTAAATCCTCATTGTGAAGGAACACAAAAAATACTGCACACTTCATATGTAAACTTTCATGTGTACATTTATGTACTTAAGTATACACATCATTTACTGTTGACCAGTTTGATCACACATGCTGAATAAGTGAGATTGATAAGGCCTTCTCGACGTTGTTTAACCGATTGCAGACTGTGCTGTAATGTCCCACACCATCTTCAACTAGTGTAGTGGCGGCTTTGATTAAAGCCAGCTTGGTTGTAGTTCTGGCCACCATGTTGAAAAAACTGTTCAAACTGTCCTCCTTGGTTAAAATTCTGGCCTCCTCTCCCTCCCCAGCCTCCTCGGCCTCCTCTTCCCCTGCCTCCTCTACCGCCGCCTCTCTCTTGATGCCAGTTTCCATTCTGGTGGTAATTGTCATGGTAGCCTGAATGGTGGCTAGACTCCTGGGGGCCTCCTAGGCTGTTCCCGCCTCCTCTATAAGCACCTCTTGTTCCGCCTCCCCCCTGATGGACCCCCGAATCTTGATACTGGCCCTTATTGTAACCGCCTCTCCCTCCTCCACCCCCCTCCCCCCAGCCTCCTTGCACTCTCCCACCTCTGCCACCACCTCCTCCCCTGCCTCCCCTTTCTCCTCCACCTCTTTCATAGCCCCCCCGACTGCCTTGAGAATAATGATCGTAACCCCCCCTGCTACCACCATGTCCACCTCCGCCATAGTGTCCACTACCTTGGGGGGCATCCTGACGCTTTTGCCATGAAGGCATTTCTGGAGGGGGAGGCTCAATCTCACAAGGGCGGCCTCCTCTGTCTGGCACTCGACCCATTAAAACCTGGGGAGAAGAAAAGAAAAATATGAAATGGCATGTTCTACACTGATCTTAAAGTTTTTCTTCCAGTATGACAGAACACACAGAAAAACTCCACCAACCCCTGACCATGTTTCTCCTTCGACCAGTGAAAGACATGCAGACTGTCTCATGGTACTTTTTCTTCAATTCCACACATTGTGTCGCCACTAAGTGCTAATTCACAATTGCACATGATTACAACCAACAGCAGATGGTGCTGATGCACCAAGTTAGATGCCAAATGAAATACAGAACGCTATTGTAAACTAAAAATTGGCCCTTAAGTGGAATGCAGAGGAATAATTCTACTTATACAATATGTTCTGCTATATCTTGGATGGATGTAATTGATTTTTTCTTTATATGAAGTCAACCTTTAACTGCATTATTGGAGAGGGGAAAAGTGTTGTAAGAGCAGTGGTTCTCAGTCAAACTTTACACCAACTACCACCTCAAAAAATACTTAACTCTCCAATTACCATCATAACGACCAACATTAAACTACAGTAACATAGTAGGCTCATGTGTTGACCAAAAACCTTATTATTTAAGGTAAGGGTGCGGTAACGGTATACTCTGTAGAAGTTATAGATTTGGCCGAAGGTATCGATTTGGACTCTCCCGATCAATCGCGATAACCCATCTTGTTGGGGTCATCATATCTACCCCAGAATAAAAACGCACCAGCTAACTACGAGCTGCGGCCATATGTATGAACAAAAGAGATATACGACACGCCTCTGCGAACTGCGTGCCTATGGTGGTGCTCAGGTGAGAGAGCGGGAGGGGAAAGTAGTTAGGAGGGCACTTAAAAAAAAAAAAAAATAATTAATTAATTAAAAAAATAAAATTTAAAAGCCCCTATCGCATGCACACCATCAAGGGTGAGAAAGGTGCCTTCAATGGTGCCGTTCTCGACATTGACTCTGTGAAAGTCACAAAATAAGGACAAGAGTGGTGAGGGAGAAAAGAATCCACAGAGGGACTGGCATTTCACACTTGCGTAGTCACCAATCTTCACCTTCCCTCGAGTAAATAAGCAACAATATCACAAGGATGAGCAGTGCTAAATGCTAATATAAAAACCAGATTACGTGTTTCGATGGTACAGTCGGCTTTTCACCGCAATCTGACTGTGACCGCATTACCACAGAGAGTAAGTCATGAAAATGATCGAGGCTGGGGTCGTGTTAGCAGTGGCGCGATGCTTTTTAACTTCCCCTGCAGTCACAAACACACGTTAGCTCTGTCGCTAGTTATATACTTCCTGCTTACGTCAACACAATGTCAGAGGACCCACAGCAGCCTTGGATAGACATCAAGCAAATCTCACAACAGTAACTCCCTATGAACAGTAAAAAATAGCAGCCTAACCTAAGCATTGTATAGAGAGAAAATAGTTGTACAGCAAGCACACACGCCTGAAGAACAACCGTGTACGTTACCTCAGACGTCAGCCAGAAGCAGCCTAAGGTCTAAAGTGCATTCATATATGAAATACTATGCTACGATAATATAATATTGCTAATATCCGATATGCTAAGTGTTCGTTTGCACCATAGAGTGCTGAATTTGAGTTCTGAGATCAGCATGTTTTCAAAATTACACAGCTTTGTTTTTTGTTAGTATCTATATATTTTTTTATTAAATTAGCTTTGCATAAGATCAATATAACCCATTCAAAAATAATTCAATTTTAATTTTTACACAAGTTCATATCGCAATATATACCGTTTACCGTGAAGGGATTCAATTTATACCGTGACATGATTTCATATCACCCATCCCTATTGTAAGCCCACTTTTAACAGTATACACAGTTTGAACATCAACCATGCACATAAATATAGGAAAAGGAAAAAAAAAACACGTCATCACGATTAAATTAAAAATTGCACATAAAACAAAAATCATACTTAAATGAAAAAATAATAAACAGTTGTAAAATCTATTTGTACTTAATTCATTGATTCCTTCGCGTACCACTAGAGAAATCCCATGTACCACACTGAGAACCACTGTTATAGAGCAAAGTCTAATTGGGTCTGGTAACATTTTTATAAAAATAAAAAAGGCAGTTCACTTCCTAGGGACTTCAGACTTGTGTATGCCTCACATTTTTCAACTTTAATTCAACTAATTACCTCACCTTATTAATGGCACAAGCAGTCTTCTCTCTCGACCTGCCACTGCTAGTGCGAAGGATTTTTGAGAAGTCTTGTCGGGCTGCAAGAAGGTGCGCTACAGAGATTTTGCTTTTGGTACCAAGGGCGGAACGTAGTGGCTGATAAACTTTAGCCAAATTCCCAGCATGTGTCTGTGGTGGAAAAACAAAAAAAATACTTTCATTCATGAGGAAAATTTGACCAATCACAGCACATGTTTTTCTATCTTCTGAAGTTAAACAAAACCACAAGGCGCTGCATACCTTCGCTCTTTCTGACCAACCAAAAGACTGCACTGTCACATCGAGACGTTTGAACAACATCTTCCTTCTCACTTCATACTCATTTACAAGCGCTTGATTGATGGCTTCAATTTTTTCCTGTCAAAGGAAGGGGGGGGGAAAAGGCAACAGCATAGCCATTTTACTGAAGTATACTGTATTACACCCCCAACAGTAATCTTTCACAATTTTACAGTAGTTACCATATGCACAGGTCCAAACGCTTTCTTCAGCAAAGGCTCTCCTATATGACTTGGTGGTATTCTACTCATAGCTTCTTTCAGCTACCATACATGACAGATAACAACATGGAGTATGAGAAAATGCAGCAAACAGCAATTAGAGAATATTAAATTGTACTGCCAGAGCAGAATTTGTACATCATTTAGATTAATATGACCAAAAGACAGATAGGGTCCCATGTTTTCATTTTTACTCAAGGTCAAACAAATACCAAGCATTGCAAAGTGGGCTAATAATATTAGTGGTGTCCCAATCTGATCTATGAGATTGGAAATCGGTCCGATGTCTCAAAAAAAAAAAAAAGATATACATCAGATCGGATCAGACAGGATCTTAAAGCTCCTAATTTTCCACTCTTATACACGCAGTCCACATATCAGCACTTCTATCCAGCAGCAACCGGATGGCATGCAGAGCCCACAACAACAGGTTGCCAAGGTGCTACCATAGTAGTAATGAGAAGCAAGAATAACTGCTGCTTGCTTAAAGTCATTTATTGACACTCCAGTTGAAAGTCACTCTAAAACTAAACACATAAAATAATTACGCCCATTGAATGTTCAAATACAGACTTCGCGTTATTCCTTGTTTTTGTTTAAAAAAAATAACTAAAAAAAAAATAAAAAAATTGCTAGCTCAAAACTAACACAATGAGTAAACACCACTGACGAGCTAACGAAAATTAGCGTCGAACTCACGGCACATATCTCTCTAAATAACATTGGTACAAACATTGTATAAACGCATACAAAAAGGCTAATATAACTACACTCTCAGGCATTTATTCTTCAAACTCTGTGAAAAATTAGTTACATTAAAAATATTCGATCCTGACTTCTACTGATAAAACTAGGCCCCAGATGCATTGCCGCTTACGTGGAGAAAGCAAATGCTGTTCCCATCATATACTGACAGTAAAAAAAAAAATAACTGAATTGAACTTTATTTTACACTTTAACAATGCCAGTCCAAAAAAAAAAAAAAAAAAAACATCCATGGTAGGTTAGCTGAAGACTCTAAATTGCCTGTAGGTGTGAATCTGACCGCGACTGGTTGGTTGTTTATATGTGCCCTGCGAATGGCTGGCAACCAGTTCAGGGCGTACCCTGCCTCTCGCCCAAAGTCAGCTGGGATAGGCTCCAGCACCCCCGCGACCCTGGTGAGGATAAGCGGTATGGAAGATGAATGAATGAATAATGTGAACTATAACACTGGGGATTTTTTTTTAGATTTTTATGCAAATTAAAACTAAAATTGGCATGCTGATTCCAACATTGCGGTCAGGTTTTCTTTCTAGCACATCAAGTTTTTTCTCCACAGCTTACTCTCCAGATAAGCAAAATTCCACTGATTAGCTGTAGTAAGACTTGCCAGCTAATTACGATTTGACTCATCTACAGCTACGTGCCAACTTGTTTGTACAGTCACAATAGAGAGTGCGGTGAGAGGTGTGTGTGCAGCTCCCAATAGGTCAGTACCATCAATATCTGCAAACAGAGAGCTAGCATAGTAGGAATTAAGAGGATTTGTGCAGTCTTTTCTCTTAACCTTGTAGTATTTCATTTTGCTGTTTTTTTAGTTTTCAAAGTTTGTAACTATTCCACCTTAGTGTTTTATTTACATAGGTATACATTTCCTTTGTTCAAAAACGTGCCGTGATAGAGAAAAACTGAGATCAGTTTTGGATTCCACACCCAAAAATTATTTTAAAACAGCTGTCAGACCTAATTCAACAAAAATTGTGTTCCCCACTGTAATTTTTACAACTCATCCATCCCACCATTTTCTACACTGCTTATCCTCACGAGGGTCGCAGGTATGCTGGAACCTATCCCAGCTAACTGCGGGCAGGAGGCGGGGTACACCCTGAACTGGTTGCCAACCAATCACAGGGCACATACAAACAACCATCCATTCGCACTCACATCTATACCTACGGACAATTTAAAGTCTTCAATTAACCTACCATGCATGTTTTTGGAACGTGTGGGGACACCGGAATACCCGGATAAAACCCGCATAGCCCCATGGAGAATATCCAAACTCCACACACGGGAGGCCGGATTTGAACCCGGGTCCTCAGAACTGTGAGGCGGATGTGCTAAGCAGTCATCACCGTGCCGCCGCTTTACAACATAATTGACAAAATTAATGAAATATTTTTGAGAGGGTAAGTTAAAAAAAAAAAAAAAAAAAAAAACAGATAATGTGATTGCACAAGAGTGCACACCTTTTTATCAATGGGGATGTAGCCATGTTCATAATCAATCAATCACATACAAACTCATTTAAAGTGCCTCTTCTTAATCCCAAATCATGTTCAGGCTTTCTATTACGTTTTTTCTGACATTTCTGTCGTCCCACATTAAGGCATAAGCCATGCCCTGCAAAGACCTTCCACACCAACTGAGGGCTATCATTGTTCAAAGGTAGCAGTCGGGACAAGGGTACAAAAGAATTGGCAATAAATAAACCATGGAACACAGTGAAGTCAAGTAGTAATATGGTAAAAATGTGATATTACCAAGAACTGGACCATCCATCCATTTTCCATACTGCTTATCCTCACTAAAATGGTAAATTGACTGCACTTATGTAGCGTTTTATCTACACTATCAAAGTGCCCAAAGTGCTTTACAAAGCCTCACATTCACCCATTCACACACACGTTCATACAACAATGGGCGACTGCTGCCATGCAGGGTGCTGCCAGGCCCACTGGGAGCAAATTAGGGTTCAGTGTCTTGCCCAAGGACACCTCAACATTCGGACAAACGGAGCAGAGATTCGAACCAGCTACACTTCAGTCACTGGACGACCAGCTCTTTCTACTGAGCCACAGCCATCCCGACTCACTAGGGTCACGGCCATGCTGAAGCCTCTCTCAGCTGACTCAGGGAGAGAGGCAGGGTACACCCCGAACTGGTCACCAGCCAATCGCAGGGCACACATAGACAAACAACCATGCACACACATATTCACACCTACAGGCAATTTAGAGTCTCCAAGTAACTTACCATGCATGTTTTTGGAATGTGGGAGGAAACCGGAGTATCCGGAGAAAAGCCACGCAGGCACGGGAGAACATGCAAACCTCGCATACAGCACCTGGTATTCCCAGGTGGTCTCCCATCCAAGTACTAACCAGGCCCGACTCTGTTTAGCTTCCAAGAACAGATGAGATCGGGTGTTTTTCGGGTAGTATGGCAGTAAGATAGAACTGGACCTTCTCCTCAAATTTCAAGAAAAGACAAGTAAACTGGTCAGGGAGGCTCCAAAGAGACCAAAAGCAAAACTGAATGTGATTGCAGGAATTTCCGGCAAATATTCGCTGTTTACTGCGCCATGGTGACAACAATCTCCCGTCTTCTTCATATTTCTGGGCAACGGAGTGGTGAGATGGAAACATTATCTTACCAAAAAAAACATCAAAGTCTGGCTACATTTAGCAAAAATACACTTGAAACCTCCCAATCGCATGTATGAAAATGTGTTCTGGTTCAACGACTCTTTGGTTGTAATTCCAAAAGATGTCTCATCACCAAAACGCCACCATACCTACAGTGAAGTATGGTGGTGGCACAATCATGGCTTTGGGAATGGTTTTCTTCAGTTGGAAAGGGGGCCTGAGTCAAGGTGAAGGAATAATGAACAGCTCAGCGTTGGGACAAAACCCTGAGGCTTCTGCTAGAAAGCTGAAGAAGAACTTTTATCTTTCAGCCTGACCATTACTCAAAGGACACACCGAAATCAACAAAAATAAATGTTTCACCAGAAGATTATTAAGATTTTGGAAAAGCCCAGTCAAAGTCCAGACCTACATTTGATTGAACGTGTCTCGGGTTATCTGAGGAGCACCACAAAGGTGCTGTAACACACTATTAGTTTGAGGGTGTGCATATTTATACAACCACATTATTGTAATTATTATTTTTTTTTTACCTTAAAATATTTGTTTGTTTTTCATTTAGGTTATATAGGTTTTGTAGGTTTTCTACGGTAGTTGAGCTTCCGCCCTCATCCCACAAACATGCATGTTAAGTCAAAAAAGACTGGTTGTTTGTCTATGTGTCCTGCGATTGACTGGAGACTAGTCCAGGGTGTAACCTGGCTATCGCCCAGTCAGCTGGGATATCCTGCTCACCTAATGAGGATAACCGCTTTAAGAAAATGGATGGATAAAAATAATTGGTTGACTTCAAAACCTGAATAATCGAGAATAGAGCAGAATGTAATCTATGACTTCCTGGTATTTATCTAGATCTAATATACAAGTAACAGTATTCCATCCATCCATCCATTTTCTACCGCTTATCCGGGTCGGGTCGCGGGGGCAGTAGCTTTAGCAGGGACGCCCAGACTTCCCTCTCCCCAGCCACTTCATCCAGCTCTTCCGGAGGAATCCCGAGGCGTTCCCAACCCAGCCGAAGGACGTAGTCTCTCCAGCGTCTCCTGGGTCATCCCCGGGGTCTCCTCCCGGTGGGACGTGCCCGGAACACCTCACCAGGGAGGCGTCCGGGAGGCATCCGAATCAGATGCCACAGCCACCTCATCTGGCTCCTCTCACTGCGGAGGAGCAGCGGCTCTACTCTGAGATGCTCCCGGATGACCGAGCTTCTCACCCTATCTCTAAGGGAGAGCCCGGACACCCTGCGGAGGAAACACATTTCGGCCGCTTGTATCCGGGATCTCGTTCTTTCGGTCACGACCCACAGCTCATGACCATAGGTGAGGGTAGGAACGAAGATAGACCGGTAAATTGAGAGCTTCGCCTTTCGGCTTAGCTCCTTCTTTACCACAACGGACCGATACAAAGTCCGCATCACTGCAGACGCTGCACCGATCCGTCTGTCGATCTCCCGTTCCATTCTTCCCTCACTCGTGAACAAGACCCCAAGATACTTTAACTCCTCCACTTGGGGCAGGATCTCATCCCCGACCTGGAGAGAGCATGCCACCCTTTTCCGACTGAGGACCATGGTCTCAGATTTGGAGGTGCTGATTTTCATCCCAGCCGCTTCACACTCGGCTGCGAACTGCTCCAGTGAGAGTTGGAGCTCACGGCTTGATGAAGCCAACAGAACCACATCATCAGCAAAAAGCAGAGATGCAATACTGAGGCCACCAAACCAGACCCCCTCTACGCCTTGGCTGCGCCTAGAAATTCTGTCCATAAAAGTTTTGAACAGAATCAGCGACAAAGGGCAGCCTTGGCGGAGTCCAACCCTCACCGGGAACGAGTCCGACTTACTGCCGGATATGCGGACCAAACTCTGACTCCGGTCGTACAGGGACCGAACAACCCGTATCGGGGGGTTCGGTGCCATCCGCCCCTGGGGCCCTGCCACCGAGGAGCTTTTTAACTACCTCGGTGACATCAAACCCAGAGATAGGAGAGCCCGCCTCAGAGAACCCACACTCTGCTTCCTCATGGGAAGGCGTGTCGGTGGAATTGAGGAGGTCTTCGAAGTATTCTCCCCACCGACTCACAACGTCCCGAGTCGAGGTCAGCAGCGCCCCATCCCCACTATACACAGTGTTGGTGGTGCACTGCTTTCCTCTCCTGAGATGTCGGATGGTGGACCAGAATTTCCTCAAAGCCGTCCAGAAGTCTTTCTCCATGGCCTCACCGAACTCCTCCCATACCCGAGTTTTTGCTTCAGCGACCACCAGAGCTGCATTCCGCTTGGCCAGCCGGTACCCATCAGCTGCCTCAGGAGTCCCATAGGCCAAAAAGGCCCAATAGGACTCCTTCTTCAGCTTGACGGCATCCCTCACCGTTGATGTCCACCAACGGGTTCGGGGATTGCCGCCACGACAGGCACCGACCACCTTACGGCCACAGCTCCGGTCGGCCGCCTCAGCAATGGAGGGGTGGAACATGGTCCACTCGTACTCGATGTCCCCAGCCTCCCCCGGAACATGAGCAAAGTTCTGTCGGAGGTGGGAGTTGAAACTCCTTCTGACAGGGGATTCATGCCAGACGTTCCCAGCAGACCCTCACAATACGTTTGGGCCTGCCACGTCGGACCGGCATCTTCCCCCACCATCGTAGCCAACTCACTGTCATTGCCCACGTGAGCATTGAAGTCCACCAACAGAACAATGGAGTCCCCAGCGGGAGCGCTCTCCAGCACCCCCTCCAAGGACTCCAAAAAGGGTGGGTACTCTGAACTGCTGTTTGGTGCATAGGCACAAACAACAGTCAGGACCCGTCCCCCCCCACCCGAAGGCGGAGGGAGGCTACCCTCTCGTCCACCGGGGTGAACCCCAACGTACAGGTGCCGAGCCGGGGGGCAATACGTATACCCACACCTGCTCGGCGCCTCTCACCGTGGGCAACTCCAGAGTGGAAGAGAGTCCAACCCCTCGAGAGGACTGGTACCAGAGCCAGTGTGGAGGCGAGTCCGACTAGATCTAGTCGGAACTTCCCGACCTCACACACCAGCTCGGGCTCTTTCCCTGCCAGAGAGGTGACATTCCACGTTTCGATCCGTGCTATTCTAACCCTCTCTGTCGCAGTACTTTTTCTCAACTTGGAGAAAGAAAGAAGAAAAAAAAAAGGAAAAAAAAGCCTCTTTATAAAAAAATATATAATAAAGGAATTGACCTCACAGTTCAAATAACTGTTCAAATAACAAAGGGAGTATAGTATTCACACTGTTATCTCACAATTAGTCGGTTCCGAGTGCCAATCACGTCAACAAAAGCCATTATGTGCTGTATTTAAATGTTCTTCTTGTGCTGGGATGGGTTCTTTCAGTATGTTACTATAAGACTAAATTTCCCATAGATATGAATATGAGCATGAATGGTTGTATCTTAGGTTTCAACTTTGCTTTGGTCATCTCGTCAACAACATTGTTTCTTATCCATTTGGCTTACCTTAATTACTCCTTATTGCTGCTTTAACAGTACAATTGTGTGCATATTCTATTTCACCCAACTGACCTTCTTCTCAATGCCACTAAAGAACTGGAACATGGCAATGCTGGCTGGAGGTTTGGACATGCCCAGTGCCATGCAGATGCCCTTTAGTTCCTGGAAGGCAGGGCTACCAGACTCCTGGGCCTTCTTCTGGGGTCTGTTTACCAGGATCATCCTCGAAGCCTCGAGCTCAGACACCAGAAAGGCTGAGATGCAAATTATACATGGTTATTATTTCAGGCACATTCAAATGTGTATACCTTGCTTGTTCCAAAAGTACCATCTACTCTAATAAAAATTATTTGGCACAAATTGAATAAAAACTGGATATCAAATAAACATCTACTCCAAGTGGCACTGGTGTGACAACACTGAGTGGCTCTATTCCAGGTGGGGGAACACACAAAAGAGTAATGTACAGAAAATTTATTTCAAAAATAAATAAATAAAAACTAAAAAGAACATGAGCTACGTCTACCCTTATGTGGATGGAACAACTGTGTGCCAGGTTCTCAAAAGTACAAGTCAGCTGGATTTACACTGCAGGTCCAAATGCCCACTTCTTATTTAATACCTTGGTCCGACAGCTGTGACTACAGAAGAATCATTCCAGGAGTGTGGCAGACAAGGCTGGGGAAATGCGTCAGTCAAGGGGGTTACTTTGAAGGGGAACACTTGGAGTTTGAATTTGAAATGCTTCTTTTGTGACATCAGCCCTGGAGCTTTTCTGTCACACCTCAAAATTACATGTGTTTTTAAACAGCTGTGTTTTTCTTCTGGGCAGACAAGTCTGTATACATCATGGAGGATGGATTTTTATATAATAGCATTGACAGGTATATCCGATCTGTCCATTTATGCTGCAGTGTCACTGTCAGATATCCAATATATCAGATTTTGATCCGCAGTTGGAAGATGCCTGATTATCATCTGTGAATATCCTATTCCATGCTAGTGTTTTATTTCTTTATGCTGCCATGAGGCATACACGAATTGTGCCATTTGGCAGCAAAATATATATATATATGAATAAAATAATAATCCAAACTGTGTCACTTGAACCATGCAGTGTAAAACAAGCCATAGAGATGATGTATGCTATAACAAAATTGCCAACACTGATAGCATACAGAGCAGCAGCAGACAGTCATTCTTGTTGAGAAGCCTTTGGGTGACATCTCCACTTGTGAGGACAGAGTAAGGACATGAGATCTCTGACAAAAGGCCACTCATCTCCAGCTGGAAGGCCTCTGACTCACTTGGACCTGCAATAGGTAAAAAAGCAACTCTTGTATTGTTGTCCTTGTGAAATTAAAAACATACTGCATATATACACAGGATGTTCTTGCAACATGTTCAGACGGAATTGCAACCATGTGACTGTTTCCTGAGCCTCAGGATGACTTATTTTGTTGCATTTTCATTGTTCTTTATTCAATTTCAAATGCATTTTGTTAGGGTAACTGAAATATAAAAATAAAATGTTGAAAATATATGCAAGGAAACTTATGGAACATCCTATACATATACACTACCAGTCAAAGACATACGCTGGAGCCAAGAATTGAACCCTGACCCTCAGAACACCGACTACACATGAAAACATCCCTCCATTTTCTGTACCGCCTATCCTCACTAGGGTCGTGGGCGTGCTGGAGCCTATCCCAGCTATCTTCAGGTGAGAGGCGGGGTACACTGAACTGGTCGCCAGCCAATCGCAAGACACATAGAAACAAACAACCATTCACACGCAATTTAGAGTCTTCAATCAACCTACCACGCATGTTTATGGTATGTGGGAGGAGACCGGAGTACCCGGAGAAAACCCATGCAGGCAGAGGGAGAACAACCACACTCCACACAGGCGGGGCTGGGATTTGAACCCCAGTCCTCAGAACTGTGAGGCAGATGTGCTAACCAGTTGTCCACCATGACACAACATGACATTCGCAGCATTTATTAAGTACTACTATTTTGGAAGAAACATTTGAAATCTTACAGTTTGTGGCATGGACATTCTCCACCAGTTTGCAGTGAAGTCTGAGCTCTGACACAATCCAAGCACAGAGCTTTGTAAACTCAAGCGAAGCAGCCCCACCATTCACAGCTGACTCCAGAGCCCCGTCCTCCAACAATGGGCCTTGGTACCTTCAATGACAATACCCCACATTAATATTCAGCTCGAGACGCAGGCTCTATTTTTTTCCTCATCAGCGCAGCGTGGCTATTAGTTAGACTAGCTTTATTATTGAATTGAGAGCGCCTAAACCGAGACCTGCTGCCAAATTTGACCGGAATGATACGAGACATCGTGAGAAAAAGGGAGATGCACTTGATCGCAATAACAATGAGAGCAGCTTCGTTTCAAAATAGACAAGGCTTTATAGTTAATATACAAACGAGACCTATTCCTATTCTCTCCCTAACAGTTGTTGCGACGATATAATGGCCATTAATATAGCTCTAAATTAAAATGACTGTGTTGAAGTTAACGCCCGGCAGACGTTAGCTTCAACACCGGGCCAGTTGTTGAGCTAAAGCAGACACGTCACTCCATTGCTAAATTGATACAGCCATGGCGAGCCACTTGAAATCCCAGCTGTACATTTGTTCAGTATCATTATACAGTTTATTTATTTCCCTTCACTTACCCTAAATCTTCAAGAGAGACGATAATATCATTGTCCATACTGATAATCCTTGCGTATGCTCTAAAATGACGAAATATCCAACACACTAGGCTCAGTGGGGCTGACAGCGGTTGACTTCTTCGCTGAATTTATTGCTGCGCAGCAACGTGTCTAATGGTCAAAATAGCGCCCACTAGTGACAGGAGTGTTATTGAATTACAGTATTTTAAAAAACGGGGATACTTGTAAGCAAGAAGAAAACAAAACAAAAAAAACTTTCGTATCAAATTGAATCAAAGTTAATTTAAATAACAGTAAATTAGGCATTTAAATGTACACATAATGGGAGAATGGAGCAGACATTTCTTCGGTATATTACCTGAAGAATACAATGTACTTCGACAAAATATAGCTGATTTCATGATGATACTTTGTCCTTTTTGACAGACATGCTGAAGCTAAATTGTATTGCCAGTCAGTTTTGTTACTATCAAGAAAACCATGGAGAATGACTAGATATCAGATATTAGCGACCCCTAACAGTCAAAAGGAAAAGAAGAGGAGATCAAGTCCTCAGAAATGTCAATAAATGTCCAAGATTTTTTTTTTTTTTAATTTGCTTGTTTTCATTAAATACTTATTTCAAATTTCTCTCCTGTACTGATTATCATTCTTTTTAATGTACTACTCTCTTTCACATATTTTTTTCACGCTCCATAATTACATTATGAAATTATGTTTTCTAACAGGAGTGTGTCACAAGGCAAACACACCTTGCTACACAGTTACATATAGTTACATTGTACTATGTAGTAGCTGTAACATCGTAGTAGCAATATAGGCCTTCTATCTCTTTTTTTAAGATAAAGATATTAATAAAATATCAAATAGTTCTTTAGCTTGTCCTAAAATGGCTTTTTCCCCCCTCTTGGTCCCTCTTTCTTGATGACCAACAAGCTTTCACGGTATTATGTTGTGAATGTCTTCCTTGTAAATATTTTTTATAACATTTTGTTTTACCACAAGCACACTTGAAATAGGAGTAATTATGGTAAAAAAAAAAAATTCAACAAGCACATGTTACCAAAACCTTTTTAGCTATGATGAGGACAAGGAAACAAAGCCCTACATGAATAAGCAGAAATGTCATCATCAAGCTAATTGCTTAAACCTAAAATATGTCCAGTCTTCTGTTTTTCTTTTCTTTTTTTCAAGTGCTTGCTCTGTAACAGGATTGCGGTGATCCGCAGAATGTATGACAAATTAAGATATTAATCATAAAAACTGGACTTTTGATGGTAGAGCTGGCCAAATCAGATTAGTTGCATTTGATTTTCATGCCCTCTTTTTCTTGAACACAACAACAACAAAACTACAGACCCCTAAGGTGACATGGAAGGGGGGGGAAACTGCGTTATCCCGCAATAAATTTGTTATTTTGCAATAACCTGTCTTTTAATATATATTTTTTTAATGTGGTTAATGTATGTGTGGTTAATGTATGTATGTGTGCAAATCATGACCATTACCAATACAGTTCTTTTATCGCTTCAGCATTTGATTGTGGATTGTACCAGTGTTGAGAACTAATAATTTGTAACCCTTTCTGTTAAAATGTTTCTCGTTTTGAATGTGAATGTGCTCTTTTTCTTTCAGAGAAAATAATAATAACAAACTTTGACCTTTAAAATGTTGTTTAGGCAAAGCATTATATATGTAAAGAAGGAATTTCTTTCATGGTTACTGAATTAATCCAAAACTTATACAACTAGATGTTGAATAGTATATTACTCTAGACCAGTGATTCTCAACCAGTGTGCCAGGACACATTAGTGTGCAGTGGGAAATTATCAAATTTTACTTCATTGCTTCCAAGAAATATTGTATCAAACAAACTTAACACATGAAGGACCTCATAACTGTGAGACAGCCATTTTCAAAGCCTAACTGACAAAATATAATGGACAAGTGGTTTTCATGTCCGCCTCACAGTTATGAGGCTGTATGCCCGAATCCGGGCTGTGGCTTTCCTGCGAGGTGTTAGCATGTTCTCTGGGTACTCCGGCTTCCTCCCACATTACAAAAACATGCAAGGTTAATCGAAGACTTAACTGTTCATAAGTGTAGTCGATTGTCTATGTGCCCTCCAGGATGTATCCCGGCTCTCACCCAAAGTCAGCTGGGGCTACAGCTCACCCGACATCATATTGTGAATAAGCGGAAGAGAAAATGGATGGATTATGTATTTTTTCATGAACAGAAAAGGGAATTGCTCGAGACATGGTTCACTGCACTAGATGTTTCAAGCACAACATGAAAAAAAATAAAAACATCAACTCCAGTATACAATAATGAGGGCTGTTAGTGATAGGTCAACCAAGCTTCTCCAGCTCAGCGTCTCACCTGCCATCTGCCAGTGGATTTACAGCTTTCTGACGGCCAGGACACAGCAGGTCAGGCTGGGGGAGGCCACCTCATCCACACGCAGCATCAGCACTGGGGCGCCCCAAGGTTGTGTCCTCGCTCCGGTGCTCTTCTCTCTCTACACGAACGACTGCACCTCAGCGAACGAAAAGTTTGCAGATGACACCACTGTCATCGGCCTCATCAAGGACGGTGACGAGTCTGCATATCGACAGGAAGCGGAGCGGCTGGAGCTGCGGTGCGGCCGACACAACCTGGAGCTGAACACGCTCAAGACTGTAGAGATGATCGTGGACTTCAGGAGGCATCCTTTGCCACAGCTGCCCCTCACGTTGTCCAGCTGCCTTGTCTCAACCGTCGAGACCTTCGAGTTCCTGGGAATTACAATCTCTCAGGACCTGAAGTGGGCGACCAACATCAACTCCGTCCTCAAAAAGGCCCAGCAGAGGATGTACTTCCTGCGGCTTCTGAGAAAGCACGGCCTCCCACCGGAGCTGCTGAGACAGTTCTACACAGCGGTCATCGAATCAGTCCTGTGTTCTTCCATCACAGTCTGGTTTGGTGCTGCTACAAAAAAGGACAAACTCCGACTGCAACGGACAATCAAAACTGCTGAAAGGATTGTCGGTACCCCCCTACCCACCATTGACGACTTGCATGCTGCCAGAACTAAGACAAGGGCGTGCAAAATCCTCTCGGACCCTCCGCACCCCGGTCACCAGCTCTTCCAGCTCCTTCCCTCAGGTAGGCGCTACCGATCAATGCAAACTAGAACTAGTAGACATTCCAACAGCTTCTTCCCTCTTGCGATCAACTTCTTAAACACCTAACCTATAATTCCATTACAATAAGCTGGTAATTTTTGACTTGAGTTCGTTGTCACATTTCTGTGGGGTCAATTATGTATTACTCGTGCACTCACTGTAGTTGTCTTGCCATGCTGCACTATTTGCATATACTGGCCACTCATGCCAGAGTAGCATCTGCTCCATTTGCACACTGACTGAGGAGTATCTGCAACATTTGCACAATCAACATTGTCCCAGATGATCGCACTACTCGTCACTTTAAACCGCATACACTCCTTGAAGTCTCAGCGCCCTTTGCACAATGGTCATTGCACCGGACTATTGCAATATTAGTCATTCGAACTGCTCTAAGTGCTAGAGGACTCTGCATCTTTTTGCACAATTGTTTTTTGTCAATGTCTTTATGTCTCCAAAGTGTTCTGTAAATTGACTGTCTGTTGTACTAGAGTGGCTCCAACTACCGGAGACAAATTCCTTGTGTGTTTTGGACATACTTGGCAAATAAAGATAATTCTGATTCTGATTCTGATAGGTCTGATCAGGACCACTCTCAGGTTCAAAGGATATCCATATCAGTTCCCAGAATGCAGTGTAAACCTACCTTGACACTCCAGCATTATCAATAGCACCTTTCATTTACTAAGTTAATCTTTATAATGAACTTCATAGATGCATAGCGTGTGCATCTCTGGATTTCCTCAGGTGGAGGTGAAGGGGACACCTGACTGCTTGAATTTGAAGGCAAAATCTTGTGACAAAAGATCTGTACTTTCCTGTAAGAACATAACATTCAGAAAACAAAAAGTGTTTTATCAGTGCGAGACATTATTACAGTATTGACAAAAGCAAAGGACAGCTACGCTATCACCATAACAAGTGATATATTTGATCATCAGTCTTAATGGAAATTATTGCCATGTCAACCTGCAAACAGAAAATATGAGCACACTTGAGATGCTTACATTCAACATGAATTATACACATTCACAGTCAGTAATGGCACACAACAGTAATATGAATTTGTATTCAATATTAAATATCCCTGCGATATGCTGGCTACCGGTTCAGGGTGTACCCCGCCTCCCGCCCGAAGATAGCTGGGATAGGCTCCAGCACGCCCGCGACCTTTGTGAGGATAAGTGGTACAGAAAATGGATGGATAGATGGATATTAAATATCCCTCAAAGTGGCAGTAGAATTGTTTTTTGTTTTGTTTTTGAATTTGTTTCACATAACTTGATTAGTAGCTAACAGCAGCTACACAAAATATTAATGCTAGCTTCACTTTTCTCCAAGTTAGTTCCTCGCGTTGTTTGTAGATCTGTGATAATAATAATAATACATAAAATTTACACAGCCCTTTAACAGCTAAACCTCAAAATGTCTGCCTGGACTTTTTAGCATTTTTTGACGAGGAAAGGGTCAGAACATGTCCTGTGAATAAGTGGAGTAAGTTTTAAATATCTAGCAGGTTAGCGTTAGGTTATCCCTGCTAGACACTCAAAGACATACAGTTGCCTACATAGAAAACAGGTAAAGAGGTAGAGAGCCCCCTCCCTACTGCTGTTTGCGTGTGTCCATGCTGCTATTTTTACACTTTGTCTCATTTCATATTCATATTTCATGGCTGTGTGGGAGACATCTCTTGTCCGGAGGAACCGTTCCTACATGGCTCCGACGTACTGTTTACCGATTCCCCAACAGCCACGCATCAGTTTTAAGACCCGGAAGTACATTAACCGCATTAAAACTAAATTGCGTCTGAACGCAAAGCTCCTATTCTGTAGGGGGCGGTGTTGTTATTTGCGATGCCTTTGTACATAGATAGAAGAAGAGTCTGTTTGCCTCTTGCGCATTCTTCTGCTCATCGCTTTTGCAGCAACGTAATTGATCGGGTTGCAAACTTTTGATATTCTCCACTTGAGTTTATCTCACTCGTCTTTATTGCCTAATGAAAACACGATAATGTACCGGCCCGGTCAACATCCGCGCGGTCCGCCATCTTTCAGTGTTCGGCCATCTCATGGTCCTCTGTTTAACGTCGCTGGAGCTCCTTGTCTGCCTCCATCTGGACATTTGCCTCCCCGACGGTCCGGGCCTTTTTCGTCTTCGGGGTCGCCGGAAAACCACTTTCTATCCAGACATCCAAGACCCAATTTTATGAATGTACGTACACAGCATGCTCATGCTAGCTTAGTTTCACCTAGCATACCAAGTGGGGGCGTGGGAGTTAAAAATAATAATAATAATACATTGTCAAAGGAGTAGAAACCTTAATATACGCATACTTTGTTTCCCTACACTTAAAAGAAAGTCTCAGTGTTTGGTACGTGTGAAAATGATCTACTCTGGTGACCCAACATAGTACTGTCCAGTGCCGTTTAAAGTGCATTGCGAATAATGGCTCGTGTCTACCAGCTTTACAAGTTGGTTGGGTTTTGTAATTGTACATACATGGTCCCAAAACATCTTTTAAGAAGTTGCAATCAAGCACGGAAGAAGGAACGGTCTCAAAATTGCTGGGTAGAACAATTTTGGTTAGACATGGTATAGGTATGTCACTAAAACTTTCAAATTACCTGGATGCCAAAATAGATGCAATAATTGGATAGAAGAGTGATTCACGAATAAATACGCCCTAGATTGCAAGAATCGGATAAGTGTTAAGGGTTTCATGTCACAATTCAGCCCAAATTTTCTGCCCAGAAATCAGTGTAAATCATGAGGGAATTTGTGACCGAAACCTTGACTCTTTGGTAGAAAAATGCCTGTACGTTAGTCTCTTGAAAATGAGATGTTTAAACAGGCCAAGGCCATTTTCAGATTTTTCGATGGCGCCCGCTTGAGCCATCTCATTTTCCAGGTCAAACCGAGAGCAAGCGCATCGTCAGATTTACTTCAAACTTCACAGAAAACAGGAATAATAATAGTGGATCACAACCATAAAGTCTTCTGTTATCTTTGAATCCGAGGAGCAACATTTTCATCTTTGTCAGAACCAGTTTTATAATAGTTTGGGATTTTCCATTGTAGCTAGTTTTTATTTCGTTTTCAGTTAGTTTTAATTAGTTTTATTAGTTTCAGTGTTAGTTTTAGTTTTTTATTCGTGTTAATTGTCAAGTGTGAGATTAAAAAAAGATAAGTATTGTGTAATAAAAATGCAAAAAAAATACCATTACAAATGTATTAGCTTATTAACAGATGAAAGACCATCCACACAATAAGTGCAGTGCATAATTCTGCTTCTAATGTTAGATTACATGCATCACAACGTACAGTGACACCATTCACGAGACACAAGGTGTAGTATGCTCTTTTTAAAAATGTGTATATATTTAACTTACAAAAAAAATCTAGTTCTTATTTGCAGGTTTTCCTTCCCTTGTTGTTAAAATGCTAACTTCTCAAGTGGACTTTAAGATTTGTGACTGTTCGATAGACCGATAGAAAGTAAGCTTGCTTTTACTTGCTGTATCTCCAGTGAAAGTGCGTCTGTTTTTTTTTTGAGTGCATAATTATTGTGACAAAACTTGTCAAGTTTTCCTTTGTTGCTGAAGTCATGCTGTGAAAATTTACTTTTGCTGTGTCGGCGAGACAAACTCGTCTGCTTTCACATCTGCCTTTCGTGGCGGGAATCAGCGGCATTTTAAGACTGTCAGCAGTTGTCCATTTCTCTGCATTTCCCCCAAAAGACGAATAAGCGATGTGCAGGTTCTCTGAAGGCGCTAGCTATTCGGTAGCCGTCTTAGCCGTTTCCGTGAGCAACACATATTTAAAAAAAAAAAAAAAAAAAAAAGCTTGGATGTGAAAGTTAGCTTTGCGGCAAAATGCGCGCTTGGTCTGGCGAACCATCAATATGATGGCGCTGCCCGATGTCACTTCTAGGCGACACTTCCTTCTGTATCAATTCTGTATCTGTATTCATCCAAAATAAATATATTTAAAAGCAATGCTGAAAGCTCATGTATGAAATTAATTGACAAAGGACATTTTCGCTATTATTACAGTTTTAGTTTGTTTTGCAAACGTAAAATTATGTTTTAGTTAGTGTTTTTTAAAAAAAATATTTTTTTTATTTCATTGAAGAAAATGTTTTTCAAATTTTAGTTTCAGTTATTTTGTTTGTTTTTGTTTTCTATAATAACCTTGTTCAGAACCACAGAAAATCTCAACTGAGTTAAACATTCCAAAAACGAGGTGGTAAAGGGATTTCCCAACAACTTAATCTGAAAAGAACAACTATTGCCTTGCGTAAAATAATGAGAAAATGTGATTTTGGTTGTCCTCTGCTAAATCCACAGGCCCAAAATCCGGCACCACAAATAGAAAGAAAATGGCGGCCTTTTTTATGGATTTAGTAACATACCTACATGGTGTAGGATGATAAAGCTTTGCACAATTTGTCTTACATGAATCGTACTGCAATCATGCATTGCCTGTGAGTTGCAGTAAATGCTTAATTTCATTATATATTTGACCTTGAATTTAGAAGGATGTTAACTATTTTAAAACTACGAGGATCACTGGTGACTTCGCGGCGCATCTGTATTTCAAATTACTGTAACTCCTCGCTACTTCGTGCAATTTTAATCATTCAAACTGCCCCCGAAAGGTGTGAAACTAGTAAATATATCTATTATTATGGTGCTAAAAGGGTTAAAATTTGAGAGGTGGTTGCTCCTTTTACTTCTACTGTCTCACTATCAAAAGAAACAACCCGACTTGAAAGACATTCTCCCAGACATGCAGCAGTAATGCTCGCAGAATGTTGTCCCAAGAAATTCAAAAACTTCATGGTACTAACTTGGCTCAGCGCAACTCGTTGAGTCTTTTCCACTAGCAAAACCAGGTACTACTAGTTGCAGTTCTACAGGATTTTTATTTTTACTACCTTGTCAGTAGAGGTTCCAAAAATGGTGAAAGGATACATGGGTGATATAAACCACTGCGGATCTTTAATTGATCGAGTAGACGTATAACTGAAGTGAAAAAACGACCATCCCAACAAGTAGACCTGGCACTGTACGGTGCTAAAGGGTAATTCAAAGTTTTAATCATTGCTAATTTTCTCAGTTATTAAAACAAATGTCAAACTAAATGTCTGTCAGTGCAGTGCAGTCATCCACCATAACGTAATAAACATAACATTAATAAACATGTCATTCTGACTTTGATTTAAAAAAACAAAAACAAAAAAAAAATGCAGTTCCACATTGGATCCGGATGGTCAATGCTACACTTAGCAAAAATGCAAGCAGACTCAAACAGTGACAAATAAAAATGTATTTCTTCATATACAACAATTATGCAGCTGTGCAACAAAGTGCGAAGGATTTTTTTCTTGGCTGGCCCATTTGCCATCTTTCTACAAGGACTTATGATTTATTTCTTGGAACAAGTGGTGATCAAAAGGTAATAATTAAACCCGGCATCTTTTTATGAAAGAGACATTAGTCGTGGTAAGTCATCATTAATATGTATTAAATAAAATGTTATTCTGAGGAGACGCAGCATGTCCCGGGGTGTCACATTAGAAGAAAGTATATGCTGTAATCATAATTGAGTCATCATATATGCACCATATTTTATAAACAAATTATCCTGTATTCAGTTATGCAGTGGATATAAAAAGTATACACACCCCTGTTCAAATGCGCATTGTGGTAGAAAATGGGTGGATTGGTTAAAGTGTATTAGAATGTTTTATATTTTAAACGTTATTTCTAACACAGATTTTTGTAATGTTTTACTTTAAAATGTCAGCAAAATTATTCATTATTTATCGTTTTTAGTCACCTAAGATTTATTTGCGAGCCAGATGCAGTCCTCAAAACAGGCACATGTGCCTTGCGAGCCATAGATTTACAACCCTTGTTTTAGACCAAACTTATGTTTGGTGCAAATATAACACTGCTTAACGCCAAAAGAACGCATACCTATGTGAAGCATGGTGGTGGCTGCCTGATGCTTTTTATGTTTTTCTTCAGCTGGAACTGGGGCCTTTGTCAAGGTTGAAAGAGTCATGAACAGTTCCATTGAACATATGTGGGGGAATCTGAAGAGGGCTGTACACAGAAGATGCCTTTGCAATCTGACAGATTTGGAGCATATTTGCAAAGAAGCGAGGGCAAAAAGACTGAGTGCTGTAAAATAAGCCAAAGGTGCTGCAATAAAGTATAAATATGAGGATGTGCTAAGTAATGCAATCAGGTTATTATAATCTGAAAAGTATATATATATATATATATATATATATATATATATATATATATATTCTTCCCCTTAAAATATTTTTAAAATTGATTTGTACAGGTAATAGGTCACATTAATAGGGGAATTTTTTTTTAATGATTTATCTTACTGTTTTTTTATTCCACAAAAACTGGCATTTGAACAGGGCTATGTAGAGTTTTTATATCCATTGCACAATTTTCTTGTCAAATAAAAAACATTAAGTGGTATCTTGACTAACGAGTTGCATTTGTTCTGTGACCATGCTCAAAATTCTAATCACTTGAATCTCAACTTTACCCTTTGAAATGAAAGGAAATGCCATCAATTCGTACCAGGCACCAAAACATCAACATATTTTGTGTTTAATAAGAGTATTTAATAAGATAAATAGCCCTGAACAGAATTACAAAGTACAATAACGAACACTAATTGAATAAATTAATATTTTTTCCTTATTGCTACATTTTATTTTACTTCATTCATTCATTCATTTTACCATACCGCTTATCCTCACTAGGGTCGCGGGGCTGCTGGAGCCTATCCCAGCTTACTCTGGGCGAAAGGCGGGGTACACCCTGAACTGGTCGCCAGCCAATCGCAGGGCACATATAAATAAACAATCATTCGTACTCACGTTCACACCTACAGACAATTTAGAGTCTCCAAGTAACTTACCATGCATGTTTTTGGAATGTGGGAGGAAACCGGAGTACCCGGAGAAAACCCATGCAGG